>NW_024068475.1:0-141002 GCF_009389715.1 Phoenix dactylifera | reverse complement strand
GCAGGACTAGCTGAAGCTCCGACGGTCGCCTCGGCTTGCGCCAGCCTTGGCGACCAACGAGCGGATTCCCGAGGCTCGGCCTCGGATGCCAGGCTAACCCGATGATCATCCCGGAGGAGCAGACTACCTGAAGCCCCGACTGGTCGCCTCGGCTTCGCCAGCCTTGGCCGACCAACGAGCGGAATTCCCCGAGGCTCGGCCCTCGGATGCCAGGCTAACCCGATGATCATCCCAGGAGCAGACTAGCCTGAAGCCCCGCGCGGTCGCCTCGGCTTGCGCCAGCGCTTGGCCGACCAACCGAGCGGAATCCCGAGGCTCGGGCCCTCGGATGCCAGCTAACCCGATGATCATCCCGGAGCAGACTAGCCTGAAGCCCCGACCGGTCGCTCGGCTTGCGCGCAGCCTTGGCCGACCAACGAGCGGAATCTCCCCGAGGCTCGGCCCTCGGATGCCAGGCTAACCCGATGATCATCCCGGGAGCAGACTGCCTGAAGGCCCCGACTGGTCGCCTCGGTTTGCGCAGCCTGGCCGACCAACGAGCGGAATTCCCCGAGGCTCGGCCCTCGGATGGAGGCTAACCCGATGATCATCCCGGGAGCAGACTAGCCTGAAGCCCCGACGGTCGCCTCGGCTTGCGCCAGCCTTGGCCGACACGAGCGAATCTCCCGAGGCTCGGCCCTCAGATGCCAGGCTAAACCCATGATCTTCCCGGAGCAGACTAGCCTGAAGCCCCGACCGGTCGCCTCGGCTTGCGCCAGCCTTGGCCGACTAACGAGCGGAATTTCCCGAGCCTAACCCCTGATGCCTGGCCTACGCGCCGAGGAATTTCCTGAGGCCTAACCCTCGGATGCCTCTGGCCTAGCGCTGGACAGAATTTCCTGAGGCCTAGCCTCGGATGCCTGGCCTAGCACCGGAGGAATTTCCTGAGGCCTAACCCTCGGATGTCTGGCCTAGCGCCGGAAGAATTTCCTGAGGCCTAACCCTCGGATGCCTGGCCTGGTGCGGACCGAAATTTCCTGAGGCCTAACCCTCGATGCCTGGCCTAGCGCCGGAAGAATTTCCTGAGGCCTAACCCTCGGATGCCTGGCCTAGGCGCCGGAGGAATTTCCTGAGCCTAGCCCTCGGATGCCTGGCCTAGCGCCGGAGGAATTTCCTGAGGCCTAACCCTCGGATGCCTGGCCTAGCGCCGGAAGAATTTCCTGAGGCCTTAACCCTCGGATGCCTGGCCTGGTGCCGGAAGAATTTCCTGAGGCCGTAACCCCGGATGCCTGGGCCTAGCGCCGGAAGAATTTCTGAGGCCTAACCCTCGGATGCCTGGCCTGGTGCCGGAAGAATTCCTGAGGCCTAACCCTCGGATGCCTGGCCTAACGCCAGACGAGAATTTCCTGAGGCCTAACCCTCGATGCTGGCCTGGTGCCGGAAGAATTTCCTGAGGCCTAACCCTCGGATGCCTGGCCTAGCGCCGGAAGAATTTCCTGAGGCCTAACCCTCGGATGCCTGGCCTGGTGCCGGAAGAATTCCTGAGGCCTAACCCTCGGATGCCTGGCCTAGCGCCGGAAGAATTTCCTGAGGCCTAACCCCGGATGCCTGGCCTAGCGCCGGAAGAATTTCCTGAGGCCTAACCCCCGACCTGGCCTGGTGCGGAAGAATTTCTGAGGCCTAACCCTCGATGCCTGGCAGCGCCGGAAGAATTTCCTGAGCCTAACCCCGATGCCTGGCCTAAGTGCCGGAAGAATTTCCTGAGGCCTAACCCTCGGATGCCTGGCCTAGCGCCGGAAGAACTTCAAAAGTTAGGAGTCGGCGAGACGCTAACAAAGAGTTAAAAAGAGGAAGGACGAAAGTGAAATGAAGAAATACTCTATTTGCATTAACTTTCATTGTTTCAGGGCCGAGACCCATACAACTTGGCAAAATGCCAACATACAAAGAAAAGGACAAAAAAAGGTACAGAGGTCAGCTTGGAGAAACCCCTGGGTCGGAAACGCCGGGCACGTCCGCAAGGGGTAGGGAGGCGGTTGGAAAATCAGCAGGCAATGGCGCCGGAGGGGATCGAGGAGGGAGACCCCACTCAGGTCAATCCCGGGGTATTTAGCCGACACCCTTGCCAAGCCTTCATCGAAGCCTAAGACAAAGGAGTCGGACCCCGCGTCCGACATGTCACGGACGAACTCATCGGACTGACGATAGGCCTGTACCGCCTCCGACATGTCACGGATGAACTCGGCGGACTGACGATAGGCCTGTACCGCCAGACGCCCGATTTCCGCGCTCTTCTCGGCCAGCGCCGCTCTGCTCGCTCCGTAATCTGAGCTTTGCCTCCATGACCTTCGCCACAATCCGGTCGCCGCCTCGGAGGAGACCCTCAGCAGATCAGCCCGAGCCTCCTTGTGCTTTGCCTCGGCAGCAATGCGAGCAGCCTCAGCCTCCTCCAGGCGCGAATGAAGCTCCTGGTCGCTCGCGCGGGACTCCTCCAAGACCGACTCCAATTCGCCCAGCTTGGCTTCAAGAGACCGGGTCGGTGCGGGCGTTGTCGGCTGACCGCTGGGCCTTCTCCCACCTCTCCCGGAAGTCGGCAGCCTTCCGGGACTGCTTTTCGCCCGCTCCTCCGCCTTCCTGACCTCGCTTTCGAGACCGAGGCAACCTTGAGTTGCTCCTGAGCCTCCAACAGTTGCCTCTCGAGGGCGGCGAAGCCGAGTGCCCGCTCTCGGCCACCTGGAGCCTCGTCTCGAGGTCCTGGTCGTCCTCCCGCCGCAGCCTGGCCCCCTCCTCTACTGCTTCAGTTGGCTCTCGCCCTCGCCAGGAGCCTCGCCTGTTCCTCGTGGCTTCTCCAGACGAATCATGTACTGGCGAGCTAAAAGATAGGAAAAATGAGAGCGTCAGACGGGATCAATAGAGCTTATGAGTGGCGGAAGCGACCAAAAGAACACTCACCGACATAAGACAGACGCAGCTGGCAGCCCGACGTCAGGGATCCTCATCTGCCGGACCTGCCTACGGTCCTCTCTCCGCAGCACCGTCTCGATGAGGTTTCGGGCGCCGGCGAAAGTGAAGGCCGACCCCGACTTCGCCCGGAGCCGGACGGTGGTTCTACAGCCTTACCCTTACCCATCGCTTGGGGAAGAGTCATGCTGACCGTGCTCGGGGGGGGCCGCTCCAGGAATCGACAGGGTCCCGCTCGGCCGGGGCCTCGGCGCGCCCTCCTTCTCGTGTCATCCGAAGCCGACCGAGTCGAAGGCCGGGTTGGGGCCCGATCGCGTCCAACCCGGCCGTCTCGGGCGCGCTCCGGATGACACCTCCGGAATAACGGTAGTCTCATCACCGGAGGGCTGATACAGCGCCAACTGTCGGTCCGAGCCCGCGGTGTCCCCCTGATCGGTGGGTCCGGACCCGTCTGTCGGCGTCGGAGTCGCCTGCTGGCGGGACTTCTTCGCCGGTGGGACCCCGCTCGGAGGAGTCCGTTTCCTTCCTCCGGACCGCTTCCAGTAGGGACGTCCTACCAACAGCCATCGCTTGTCCGACCGCATGACGTCGTCGATTTCTGCAAAAAGGACGAGATGGTCGGAGACTGAGAAGCTGATGGAAAGAAGAAACGAAAGAGGAGAAAAAAAGCTAAAAAAGAAGTGGTGGCGGGCTCACGGTCAGCGGGGACCGAGCTCAGGCCGACGTTCACCAAGGTGGTCCTCAGAAATAAGGCGAGACACCGGGGGGAGCCGGCCCTCGGCAACCAACCCTGTCAAGACGGCGACGCCATCAGGATTCCTCCCTCGACAACCTCGATAGCCATCGGAGACTTCATCGGCGTCTCCCAGGTTGCCCTGATTCCCCAAGAGGGAATCTACGTCAATGAAAAAGAACGCTCCCTTCCAGCCGTAAAATGGAGAAGGAGCCTCCTTGACGAGGCCGCACCCTCAGCCGCGCCGCAAAGCACCACCACCCTCTGTCCTGGGGGTGGCCGTTCAGGCGTAGCATTCCCAAAAGACATTCAGGGTGGCGGGAACCTCATGCATGGCGGCAAAGAACCTGGAAGGCCGTCAGGGCGCGCCATGAGTTCAGCACCAGTTGCGTCGGCGCCACTCCTAAACCCCGAAGCACCTGCACAACTAAGTCGCGAGGGGGGAAAGCGGAACCCGGCCCGAAGGATGTCCTCGTTGATGGCGCCTTCCCTGGAGGAGGAATGGGACATCCTCTCCTCAGGCCCCTGGGAGCGTAACGTTGCAGGCTTCGGGAAGGTGGTACCGGCCACGAACCATCTAGGTCTTCGGGGACCATATCCGACTGAAATGCGTCCGCTCTTACTTCGTCCATACCTAATGGCCAGTGGATCTACGGTCAGGACGGGGCCAAGAAGGGGAAAGGACGCGGAACGAACTGAAGTACACTAATACGGAAGGAGAAAGTATGGAGAGCCCTAAATTGAAGAATGGGGCAACTCACCGGAAGGGAAGGAAGAATGGCTCCGAGAGCGTCAAAGGAGGAGCGAGCAAACAGTCCGACGGCAATGACAGCAGCGCAAGGGAGAAAACTCGAAGATGCCTGCGAAGAGAAAAGCGGACGGGGGAGGGCCCCCGGTTAAATAGGCGGAAAGGCGGGTGACGCCTCGGTGACGCCAGAGGACGCCTGGCTGCCGAAGGATCGCTCGCGCCCAAAGGCGAATCGACGCCATTAAGGAAGGATGTCCGCCGAAATCCGCAGACTGCCAGATCAGCGACAACCGCTATACGCCATAAAGGGAGGCGGGGAGCTCGAAGCGCGCGCGCCTTTCCGAGGGATGGCGGCAATCTCGAAGCATCACTCCCTTCACCCGTTCCCCTCCTGGTTCCAGGCTCGGAAGTGGGGGGCTACTAGTTACGGGGGAATTTAGCCACCATGCCCCACGTGACCGGCACGCGCGCCAGGAAGACTACGGCAGTCCCTTGATCCAGCAATCCGACCCCGAATCGGATATCTTCGGCTCCGCAGCCCGACCCCGAGTCGGCTGTCCCTTGATCCAGCAATCCGACCCCGAGTCGGATATCTTCGGCTCCGCAGCCCGACCCGAGTCGGCTGCCCCTTGATCCAGGCAATCCGACCCCGAGTCGGATATCTTCGGCTCCGCAGCTCGACCCCGAGTCGGCTGCCCCCTGATCCAGTCATCCGACCCCGAGTCGGCAATCTCTCGACAACAACAGACTGTTCCTCTGAGGCACGCCGCGGCCCCCTGCTCCACTACTCCCTGCAACGGCCGTATCCGGCGCTGCCCCACGATCCCCTGTAACAGCCGTACAAAGCGGAGCTCCACTATGCCCTGCCAGGGCCGTACCCAGCGTTGCCCCAACGACGCCCTGTAACGGCCATGTCAGTGGCAGCCCCATCGTGCCACACGATGACGAATCCCCGGAAAAACCCCCCAGCCTGATATATATGAGGCTGGGGGGGAAGGAGGAGGGTAAGCAAAGGTTTTCCAGAGTATTCTCTTATCCGTTACTACTATCTCTCCTTCTCCTTCAATCTCCTCTGACTTGATCGTCGGAGGGCCCCCACTACCCCAGTGGTGGTGCGAGGCTTGCCTGCAGGTTTCCCGGTGGAAGGTGGAGCGCAATCAACCCAACTCCAAGGGAACCCCGTTCACACCGCTGTGCCAATCGTTCTCGGTTTGGACCACCAGCAACACCAGGCATCCTGGCATTTGAAGCTTAGAATGAAGAGTTTTGATGTTCTCATTCCTTGGCTCTGATCAAGTTTTTGACATATATATGCTCTCACACCACTTTCTACCATCCAAATCAAATCTGAATTTTGTGCCCTCAAAATTGCCCACATTCTTGTGAAATAGTCTGACAAAATTCTAGCACTCGAATACTAACTTAGGTATCCAAACCTTCAAACACTAGTCATTTGACATCTAATATGATATTCAAATTTTCAATTTTGGTGCACTCAGAGTTTTTCATGATTTCATGGGATGATGTAATGGCATTCAAGTTCTTGGATGAAAGAGGTTGGATGTTTAGATGTTTAGGTTTTGACAGCAAAGCCTTCGTATCTCATATGCTTCGATTGCACTAATTTTTAAAATTTGAATAGAGAATAGAGCTTATCTAGTCCCCTAAAGCCTCTATAAAATAGCCTACAAATAGCCTTCCACTCCTCCCCTCTTGGGAGTAAAGAGGCAAATGGTTAGTCACTCTCCAATACTCCATTCCTATGCTTTTTAGACTCTTGGGAGGCTCTCAAAGGATCGTGCTACAATGCCAAGAGGGCCAAACTATAGAGAAGGCCTATTTTCTATTGGTGGGTCAAGTGAGGTACGTGGGCTTCATCTTTATCTAAGCTAGACTCTATGGCCTTCACTCTCTCTCTCTCTCTCTTCTTTTCAATTTCTCTTCATATGTATATCTTATTCACACCTCCCATGCAAGCATTAGAATAGGACATTTCATCTACCTATAATATTTTTTAAAAAGGGACAAAGTGTGTCTTATGTTCTATTCCTCCTCCACCATCCCTTATGCCTTTGTAGTCTAATATTGGATCAACTTCTTTTCTTTTGCAACCATTTCCTCAAAGATCTCTGTGCTGAGCATGCTTTGACTCAAGGAGAAATAACCCACATCGATGACTCTTGCAATTGACATAGGCATCTTGACAATCAACAATTGACTGGCAATCACACATTTTAGTAGAGTAAGGCTTGCACTAGAATCGGAGTATCATATAAGACCCAACATTCCATCAAGCACGAAGGGCTACATACCGATCTCTATAGATGCCATGGCAATCATGGTGGCACACTCGAAATTTGCTCATGGGAATAGTTATACCATTCTAAACTTTCTCATCTTTCTCGCGTAAGCATATATATGTTGCTTAGTAACTTTTATTTGTCTATTTAATTTGGGGTTAAGCTTGGGTTATATCTAGATTGAGACCAAAAAGGGAGGACTCATGAAAATAGGCAATATTAGTGTAACCATCTCTCAAGTTGGATAATATTAGTGCGACTATCCCAAGTTTCCTCTAGTCTCAACTAGATGAACCCATACCCTTCTTCCTAGATTTACTAACTTTGTAAGCACCCACCCTACTACTAAGGACCCTATTGAAAGTGGGATATACTCTAAAAGCCCTCTGCATATTTAATATACTCGAGAAATTATGTCTGTCTCCTCTTATAGTCATGTATAATATAAGATATGTGTCATACATTGACTATAAAGCCAGAAAAGAGACTATGAGCATTATAGGGATAAATCCAAGTGGATGGGTGTTATCCGTAAGGAGGATTGGATAGATCTACGTATTTGAAACTCACTTATAACTAATGGGTGAGATTAGGCATCATACCTATAAGGTTGCTGAGGTAGAGAGTGACAAAAGTAGAGTTTCTTCTTCACCATGGTCAGGCCTTGCACTTACAATACACATGTGATATTACGCTGAGTGGTCAACAATGGCAATCCATGTCATAAAGCATTATAAGAGGTAGAGGTTGTTGCCCAGATAGACAACCCAAGAGGGGGGGGGGGGTGAATTGGGTTTTAAATTAATTTGGATAATTAAAACGTTATGGATGATTAATTAAAAACTATTGCAAGTTATTTAATTAATGCTAAGTGCTGTGAGTGATGTGAGAGGAAGAAGAGAAGAGACAATCCAATGCAAACACAGAGTTTTATAGTGGTTCGGAGCTACCCCCTTGCTCCTACGTCCACTCCCCAAGTCTCTCTTGGGAATTCACTATAACCCCCTTGGATTACAGCCGGTTGTTTTGCAAGCTCACAACCAAACTTGTTGTTTTACGAGCTCACAACGAACTCGGTCGGTTTTCCAGGCTCACCGACTAGAACCAACCCCGATTGTTTTCCCGGGCTCACAATCAAACCCTTACACACGTTGGTTTTAACTTGGCTCACCAACCAACCTTAATCCCCTTGATTCAATCCCCCGATTGAACCAAGTAAATACAGTGTGTAAAAGAAAACAGAAAACAGCTTCTCAAAAAGCAGATAAAAACAATATGAACAATAAATGAAGTTAAGAAGCCTCAAACGCTTTTAGATCGGAGATGAGGAATGGCTTCTTGAACTTCTGGTCTCCTCTTGAAAGAGTGGAAGACTTGAATGCAGGAGGAGGAAGCTTTTAATGTTGAGAAGATGTAGTTGGATGCAGTTATTGCAGATCTTTCCTCTTTTTCGTTGAAGAACAAGTTACAAAGTTGAAAGCTTGAATGCTTGGAGTGGAATGGTTGTTCTCTCCCTTGCTACAGTCTTTTGTGGCTATTTAAGCCAACCCCCACGGAAACTAGCCGTTACACTGCTTTTTCTGTCCGTTCTGCACACTCTGCGCAGCCTGACAATATGACCGTTGGTGGGTTGGAGTCGACTCGCACGATCAGGAGTCGACTCGGCTGTAGCAGGAGTCGACTCAAGCTTTTCCGGAGTCGACTCGGCAACTGTTCCAAATTTGAATTAAAGTTGCCGTCACGACGGGGAGTCGACTCGTCTTGACCCGGAGTCGACTCGCCAACTTCTGGAGCTGACCTGGCAATTTTGGAGTCGGCTCATCCACTGAAGTCCGTGGATCCAATTTTGAATTTTGTCCACTCGAGTCGACTCGACTGTCCTTGGAGTCGACTCGAATCTCAGAGCCCGAACTCCCGATTCTCTGTCTTTTGGCTCATCCAGTCTTGGAGTCGACTCGAACTTCCTTGGAGTCGACTCGACTCTCAGTTTCCGAAAGTTGGTCTTCTGCCTTTTGACGTGAAGCTTGTATTGGAGTCGACTCGAGCTGTCTGGGAGTCGACTCGAATCTCAGACTCGAAAACTGCTCTCTGACTTTTCTTTGTGTACCTCTTGGAGTCGACTCTTACTACCCTGGAGTCGACTCATTGAACATTGGAGTCGACTCGCGCACTTCAGGAGTCGACTCGTTGACAGGTTCTGAGATGAGGCTTTCTGTTCTTCTTTCTGTTCTCAGTCGGAGTCGACTCGTACTAGTCTGGAGTCGACTCGAGCTCGTGCCAGTGAACTTGATACGCTTGGAGTCGACTCGTGATACTCGGGAGTCGACTCGAGTCTCAGACTTTGGTTCAGCAGACTTCTTAACTTATCCAAAATACTATGAACCAAATCTAGAGACACTTGGACAGGATTTTCACTGAAACACTCAATTGAATTCATTAGTAATCACAAGATATACTCAAATGCTTTAAGCTCATCAAAATCAAATGGGGTTTTAATCAATCACTCCACAATCTCCCCCTTTTTGATGATGACAAAACTTTGAGTATATGTAAAATGACTTGCTCAATAAATAATGAAATAAAATCCATAAATAAATTCAAATGTCTGATAATTTAATTTATCTAAGTTTGAAAGGAGTGAAACAACAAATTTCGGAGTTAAAGCTCCCCCTTTCATTTGGAATTATATAAGCCTTCATATTATGCAATCAATTGTTTGGCTTATATGTCATTAATGATTTAGCTTGATTAAAATTCAGATTCTCCCCCTCAACATATGCATTCAACTATGTTTTGATTCTCTGAATTTCCTTTTAATGCTTTGAAGTTTTTGAACTGAATTTTTTGTTTTTAGAGGGAAAATCTGTCAATTTGTTCTTGAGTAGGATTCAGCTAATCTCCGAATATCCCTTGAATAGATTCTGGAGATTACTCCATTAGGAGCCCCAAAAGAGAGATAATGAGCCTCGAGGTACCGAATCCACTTAGAACAAATTTGTGTGTGTTTTTAAGAGTTTATCTTTTTATTTATTTTCATTGATTTCTTTTACATATTTTTTTCATATTTCTCCCCTTTTACACATTTTATACATATTTCTCCCCCTTTTTGTCATCATACCAAAAAGGAGGTAATCAACCACAATCAATGGCACAACCAATCATCAAATGGCACATAATTGAAGATAAGATGTCTACTCATTGTATTGATATGAATTGAAGTAGATTTGAGCATACAATAAGTAAAGTAAAACAATACAAAATAGAACTCAAACACATCTATGTCCTCCCCGAGGATGAAGCTCCCCCTCTCGAGGATGCATCTCCTCCTCTGGAGGATGTGGCTCCTCCTCTCAAGGATGTGGCTCCTCCTCTCGAGGATGGTGCTTCTCCTCTCAATCGGCTCTGCTCCATGAGGAGGGTGACTGCATCTGTGACATGGCCAAGCTGTGTGATGATAGACGTGGTGGCTCTGCTATGTGTAGTGGAGAGCTCTGTCACCGACGCCTGAAGCCCAGTCACCGATGTCTGAAGTGCGTCCAGCTTGTCGATGAGTACATTCGACAAGCGCTCGGCCCCCTCGGTGGTGGTGTGCATGTCACGACCTATCTCCTCTCGCATCTGTCGAGTGGAGCTCGTGACCTCACTCATGCTGTAGAACTGGGCCTGGACCAAACTCCGGACATTGTAGATCTCTTCCCGTACATGAGCCGTCATGTCAGTCACGGCTGTCAAGGAAGGGACCAACTGAGAAGATACGGGTGCAGGAGTGGGAGCAGGCACCGCACCTCGGAGCTCCCGAAGCAGCTCTGTGGAGTGATCGATTAAAACTCCGTTTGATTTTGATGAGCTCAAAGCATTTGAGTATATCTTGTGATTACTAATGAATTCAATTGAGTGTTTCAGTGAAAATTCTGTCCAAGTGTCTCTAGACTTGGTTCATAGCATTTTGGATAAGTTAAGAAGTCTGCATGAACCAATGTCTGAAATACGAGTCGACTCCCGAGTTTCACGAGTCGACTCCAAGCGTATCAAGGTCACTGGCACGAGCTCGAGTCGACTCCTGATCAGTACGAGTCGACTCCGACTGAAAACAGACAGAAGGACAGAAGAGCAGTTTTTCAGGTCTGAGATTCGAGTCGACTCCAGTGGAATGCGAGTCGACTCCCAGCGGTACACACAGAGAAAGTCAGAGAGCGTTTTATGGACTCTGAGATTCGAGTCGACTCCAGTGGAATGCGAGTCGACTCCCAGCGGTACACAAAGAAAAAGTCAGAGAGCGTTTTATGGACTCTGAGATTCGAGTCGACTCCCAGACAGCTCGAGTCGACTCCAAGACAAGCTTCACGTCAAAAGGCAGAAGACCAACTTTCGGAAACTGAGAGCCGAGTCGACTCCAAGGAAGTTCGAGTCGACTCCAAGACTGGATGAGCCAAAAGACAGAGAATCGGGAGTTCGGGCTCTGAGATTCGAGTCGACTCCCAGGACAGTCGAGTCGACTCGAGTGGACAAAATTCAAATTTGGATCCACGGACTACAGAGGATGAGCCGACTCCAAAATTGCCAGGTCAGCGCCAGAAGTTGGCGAGTCGACTCCGGGTCAAGACGAGTCGACTCCCAGTCAAGACGGCAACTTTAATTCAAACTGGGAACAGTTGCCGAGTCGACTCCGGAAAAGCTCGAGTCAACTCCTGCTACAGCCGAGTCGACTCCTGATCGCGCGAGTCGACTCCAACCCACCAACGGTCATATTGTCAGGCTGCGTAGAGTGTGCAGAACGGCCAGAAAAAGCAGAGTAACGGCTAGTTTCCGTGGGGGTTGGCTTAAATAGCCACAGAAGACTGTAGCAAGGTAGAGAACACACATTCCACTCCTAGCATTCAAGTCTTCAAGCTCTCTAAGTGCTCTTCAACGAGAAAAAGGGAAGATCTGCATTTACTGCTCCACCAACATCTTCCCAGCATTCAAAGCTTCCTCCTCCTGCTTTCAAGTCGATCACTCTTTCAAGAGGAGACCGGAGTTCCAGAAGCCACACCTCTTCACCATCTTAAAAGCGTTTGAGGGCTTCTAACTCCGTTATGATTATATTGTTTTAAATCTGCTTTTTGAGAAGCTATTTTCTGTTTTCTTCTATCTCGTGTATTTACTTGATTCAATCGGGGGATTGAATCAAGGGGATTAAGGTTGGTTGGTGAGCCGGTTTAAAACCAACGAGTGTAAGAGTTTGATTGTGAGCCCGAGAAAACAATCGGGGTTGGTTCTAGTCGGTGAGCCTGGGAAAACCGACCGAGTTCGTTGTGAGCTCGTAAAACAACAAGTTCGGTTGTGAGTTTGCAAAACAACCGGCTGTAATCCAAGGGGGTTATAGTGAAATTCCCAAGTGAGACTTGGGGAGTGGACGTAGGAGCAAGGGTTAGCTCCGAACCACTATAAAACTTTGTGTTTGTAGTGCATTGTCTCTCATCTTCTTCCCCACACATTACTCACAGCACTTAGCTTTAATTAAATAACTGGCTATAGTATTTAGTTAATCATCCACAAAGTTTTAATTAGCTAAGTTAATTTAAAAACCCAATTCACCCCCCCCCCCTCTTGGGTTGTCTATCTGGGCATCAAGCTCATCCCTCACCTCTCTGACTATCTCCTGTCGCAGCTCCCGGAGCTGCTCAGGATCAATCCGGACCGCCATAGAGGGTGGTGCCGAGGAGGAAGGTCCGGCGGAGGTGGTAGGAGCAGGAGGAGTGGATGGAAGGTCTGGATGGTCTGGAAGGTCTGGGTAGTCTGAATCGAGCTCAGGACTGGGTGAAGGTCTGGTGGTCTGAGCGGTGAGGGTAGACTTCCTAACCCAGATCCCTTCTCTCTTCCGAAACCCCATCCTGTGCATGGTCCCCGTACACAAGCGATCTGTCCATCGCAATGCACGAGAGGGTTCCCTCTCAGAAATGGGAATCTCGTACTCCCTAAAGAGAAGAGTAAAAATCATGCCGTATGGGAGGGTGAGCCTAGGTCTATCTAGGGGCTCACACATATACCTATAGATGAGTTTGGGAAAGTTGACCGGGGTGTCCTGAAGAATGTAAGACATAATAGCTAGGTCCCTCTCATTTACAAAATCAAATCTTCTTGTCTTAGGGAAGATGGACCTGGACAGAATACTCAAAAGGATTCTCACTTCAATAGGAAGTGAGCTAGCAGATACCTCGTCTAGGGGGGACTGAGGTGGATGCCCTAAGACGACCGTAAGGGCCTCAACTCTATCCTCAGGGTGTGCGGGAGCCACCCCTACTAATGGAAGGTGGAGGATGTGGGCAATGAGATCCTCCGTGACACGCACAGGGACACCTACTACTGTGCCCTCGATACCTCCATCTCCCCGATGGACGGTACTATAAAACTCTTGAACAAGGCCAGGGTAAGTGGGAAGGTCCAAAGTGAGGAAGTACTCTAGGTCCTGGGCTCTAAGCCTATCACCTATGGTGAACCCTTCCCGGGAGAGATAGTCAAAGTCGACATACCTCCCGGTGGTGACGGCCTTCCCGGCCAACGGCCTTGCGGGAACCGCCCTAGGCGGGGAACGAGCCGGAGGTGGTTGCCTCGCGGGATCGTGCCGCGCCTTGGAGCGCCGCTCGGGACCGGCCTCGGGACGGGACCTCTTCCTAACCATGGTCTTACGAGGCATCTTGACCTAAACGGGAAGAAACACATAAAGGACGGAGAAAGGTCGACGGAGGAGACTCGGGACGGACCGGAGACGACCTAGGAACGGACGAAAACCCTAAGAACCGGTGAAAAAATCGACCGAACAGAGGTTGGAGACGATCGGGGACGACCTAGGAGTCGGCTCTAGGGTTTTTTGAACAGTGGCGGCTTGAAAGAAAAGTGTTTGCGAAACGACAAACCTAGGGTTAAAAAGTCGGATCCCGACTGCGAGTCGACTCCCCTGAGTCGCGAGTCGACTCGACCTCGAGTCGACTCCAGAATATGCGCGAGTCGACTCTCCTTATGCGCCTGTAGACTTTGAGTCGACTCCCGACAATGTGCGAGTCGACTCCCCCTCAGTTGCCATCTTTGCGAGTCGACTCCCGCAAATGCGCGAGTCGACTCCCCCTTAGGAGCCGGCTCTGAAACTTACTCGAGTCGTCTCTAACTTTGGCACGCACCTAAAACTCATGCTATAATCGTGCCAAATGAGGGAAAATCACCTAATTATGATCTGATTTGATGATCATTGAAAAGAAACTCTATTTTAACCACATTGTAATCATCAAAATCAATTATTCTAGTGAAAACCACCACTAGGATGGATCAATCACTCCTAATCCCCTCCTAAGCACACTAAACCTCTCTTCACTTAGGGGTTTTGTAAAAATATCTGCTAATTGATTATCAGTACAAACAAATTGGAGTGTCACATCACCATTCAATACATGATCTCTTATGAAGTGATGTCTTATCTCAATGTGTTTAGTTCTTGAATGTTGAATTGGATTTTTAGTTAGATTTATGGCACTTGTATTATCACAATTAATGGGAATTTTATCTTGTTTAATGCCATAATCTTCTAATTGTTGTTTAATCCACAAGATTTGAGCACAACAACTCCCGGCTGCCACATATTCAGCTTCAGCAGTGGATAATGCAACCGAGTTTTGTTTCTTGCTAAACCATGAGATAAGGTTTTCTCCTAGAAATTGACAAGACCCGCTGGTACTTTTTCTATCAAGCTTACATCCAGCGAAGTCTGAATCTGTGTATCCTATTAAGTTTAGGCTAGATTCTTTAGAGTACCATAGCCCTATGTTCTTAGTTCCTATTAAGTATTTAAAAATTCTCTTAACTGCAGCTAGGTGTGATTCTTTAGGATTAGCCTGATATCTAGCACACATGCACACACTAAACATAACATCAGGTCTACTTGCAGTAAGATACAGTAAAGATCCTATCATACCTCTATAAAGTTTTTGATCTACAGATTTACCTGATTCATCTTGATCTAATTTGCATGATGAGCTCATGGGGGTGCTGATTGACTTGTTTCCCTCCATATCAAACTTCTTGAGCATCTCCTCGATATATTTTGCTTGATTGATGAAGATTCCTCCTTCAGATTGTTTGATTTGAAGCCCTAGGAAGTAGTTCAGCTCTCCCATCATGCTCATCTCAAACTCACTCTGCATCAAATCAGCAAACTCTTCGCAGAGGCGATTGTTAGTAGCACCGAAAATGATATCATCAACATAAATCTGTACCAATAACATATCTTTGTTTTGCTTTTTCAGAAATAATGTTGTGTCTACATTTTCCCTAGAGAATTCATGTTCTAATAGAAATTTACTAAGTCTCTCATACCATGCTCTAGGTGCTTGTTTTAATCCATAAAGTGCTTTGTTCAGTTTATACACATGATTAGGGTATTGATGATTTTCAAAACCAGGAGGTTGTTCTACATACACTTCCTCATTAATATACCCATTTAAAAATGCACTTTTTACATCCATTTGAAATAGTTTGAAATCCTTAGAGCATGCATATGCTAATAATAGTCTAATAGCCTCAAGTCTAGCTACGGGAGCAAAGGTTTCATCAAAATCTATGCCTTCTTCTTGATTATAACCCTTTGCCACTAGTCTAGCCTTATTCCTTATAACAATTCCATTTTCATCTAGCTTATTTTTATATATCCATTTTGTACCTATAATTGGATATTCAGAAGGCCTCTCTACTAGATCCCACACTTTGTTTCTAGTAAATTGGTTTAGTTCTTCTTGCATTGCATTTATCCAATTTACATCATTTTCGGCTTCTTCTATATGTTTGGGCTCAAAGTGTGAAACAAAAGCTAGATGGTTATTCAAATTTCTAAGTGAAGCTCTAGTCCTAACCGGTTGAGATGGATCATCTAGAATGAGTTCCTTAGGATGCCCGTGAGCATACCTCCAAGCTTTTGTTAGCCCATGATCCACAATAGGCTCTTGGCTTGATGATGCTTCTTCAATCAATTTTTGATTATCATCTTGTAATCCCATCTCATCTATCTTTTCTTCAAGTATTTCAACATCATCATCAAAATTAACCTTCTTACTAGATGAGATGTCACTAGAGTCATTAAAAACAACATGTATAGATTCTTCTATAACTAGGATTCTTTTATTAAAGACTCTATAGGCTTTACTAGTTGTAGAATAACCTAAGAATATTCCTTCATCAGATTTAGGATCAAATTTCCCTAGATTATCTTTCCCATTATTATGTACAAAACACCTACATCCAAAGGCATGAAAGTAATTAACTTTTAGTTTTCTGTTTTTCCAAAGTTCATAAGGTGTTTTCTTTATAATGGGTCTTAATAAAACTCTATTTAATATGTGACAAGAGGTATTAATGGCTTCTCCCCAAAAGTACTTAGGGAGGTTACTTTCACATAACATAGTCCTAGCCATTTCTTCTAGTGTTCTATTCTTCCTTTCCACAACTCCATTTTGTTGTGGTGTCCTAGGTGCAGAAAAATTATGGGTTATCCCCTTTTTACTACAAAATTTGTCAAATAATTGATTTTCGAATTCGGTACCATGGTCACTTCTAATGGCTATGACTGAAGACTCTCTAGCATTTGTTACTTCCTTATGGAACTTCTTAAACATAGAAAATGCTTGATCCTTATGCGCTAGAAACATGACCCATGTGTACCTAGAGTAATCATCTACTATAACTAGACCATATTTATTTTCACCTAGGCTTGTTGTTCTAGTTGGACCAAATAGGTCCATGTGTAGTAATTCTAGAGGCCTAGAAGTAGAGACACATTTTATGGATTTAAAAGAGTTCCTAGATTGTTTGCCAAATTGACATGCTTCACATATTTTGTTCTTTTCAAATTTTAATTTTGGCAAACCTATCACGGAGTCTCTTTTAACTAGTTTAGTTATTGTGTCCATGCTTGCATGACCTAACTTACGGTGCCATAACCAACTAGCATCATTATCTTTAGTTTCATTTACAACTAGACATTGGTTATGTTTTGCAAGATCTTCTAGGTCTACAACATATACATTTCCACGTCTAATTCCTTTAAAAACTAAACTATTATCATTAGGATTTGTTATAATGCATAGTGATGGTTTAAACATAACATCATATCCTTTATCACATAATTGACTAATGCTTAACAAGTTATGCTTAAGACCATCAACATATCTAACATTATCTATAAAAGTAGAAGGGGTGATTTGAACTTTACCAATACCAATGATGTGACCTTGGTTGTTGTCTCCAAACGTCACAGCACCTCCCTTCTTAGCTTCAAGGGTGAAAAATTGATCTTTATCACCCGTCATGTGCCTTGAGCAGCCACTATCCAAATACCAGCAGTTTTTGTTGACTTTGGCTGCAAGACACTCCTACACAAGCAAATCATGTCATCTTAGGTACCCAAGTTTTCTTGGGTCCTTCATGGTTAGTCAAGTTGGTTCCTTTTGGAACCCATACCTTTTTAATTTTTCTTTTAGTTTTACTTTTCCTAAAATTACACACATTTGCTTTATGACCTAGTGTACCACAACAAAAGCAAGTTATTTTCTTAATTTTAGTTTTTCCAGCTTTAACAAAGAAGTTACTAAGAAGTTTTTGTTTATTTCTTGGTTTATATCCTAAACCCGCTTTATTAAATACGGCTCGTTGATTATTAAGTATCATATTTAACTTTTCAGAACTATACGTAAACTTTTCAACTAAAGGTTTGTATTTTCCAAGTTCTTTAGTTAATGTTTGATTTTCTGCTTTTAAATCATTTAGTTCTTTTGTGAGATCCTTGTTTAAGATTTGTTTATGGTTTTTAAGTTCTGAAAGTTCCTTAGTTAGTTTTTCATTATCTTTCGTTAAGTTGTTAGTCTTCTTAATTAAGAGTTGGTTGCTTGTCTTAAGTTCTAGATTTTCTTTGGTAAGATTATCTTTATCCTTAATTAATGAATCATGCTTATGAATGTAAGTTTGGTTAGTTACTTTTAGTTCTCTGTTTTTAACATTTATATTCGTATATTCAATCATTAATTCATTAAACGCATCATAAAGTTCATCAAATGTAAAATCAAAATGCATATCGGAAGTTACCTCGTTTTTGTTGGCCATGAAGCAGAAATTGGCCTTCTCTTCTTGTTCTTCATCCGATGATGAAGATGATGCGTCGGAGTCCGATAGGGTGGTGACAAGGGCTTTCTTCTTCTTCTTGTACTTGCTGCCCTTCTTTAGTAAGGGACACTCAGCTCTGATGTGTCCCGGCTTTTTGCACTCATAGCACTCAATCCCCTCATTTTCTCTTTCCTTACCTTTGTCCTTGCGGTAGGAATTTGAGGGGCCTCTCCTTTGATGATAGGACTTCTTGTGGTTGATGAATTTCTTGAACTTGCACACAAGAAGTGCCTCACCACCATCTTCCTCATCTTCTTCTTCTTCACTACTGCTACTGCAAGATAAGTCTTTGTTAGATGAAGTAGATTTTAAAGCTATTACCTTTTTCTTATGGGAGGACTCTTCCTCGTTGTGTTGTTTCATGGTGAGCTCGTGCGTCATAAGGAATCCAAGAAGCTCCTCAAGTGGTAGCTTGTTCAAGTCCTTGGCTTCTTGGATTGCCGTCACTTTAGCTTCCCACGACCTTGGTAGACACTGAAGGATTTTCCTGACAAGCTCACTGTTAGTATAGTTCTTGCCAAGGCTTTTTAGGCCATTGACAATATCAGTAAACCTAGTGAACATGCATGTGATTGTTTCATTTGAATCCATTTTTAATAGTTCATATTTATGAACCAAGATGTTTATTTTGGATTCCTTGACTTGATTCGTGCCCTCATGGGTCACTTCAAGTCTGTCCCAAATTTCTTTTGCAGAATTACAAGTTAAACCCTATTGAATTCATTACGGTCTAAGGCACAATAAAACACATTCATAGCTTTAGAGTTTAATTGTGCCTTCCTCATGTCATGTTCATCCCAATCCTTTTCTAATTTGGGTACCTTAACACCCTCTACATATGTGGATGGGATGTATGGGCCATTCACTACAATGGTCCACATCTCATAGTCTTGGGCTTGGATGAATATTCTCATCCTAGCCTTCCAGTATGAGTAGTCGGATCCATTGAAGAAAGGGGGTCTTTGGGTGGACTGACCCTCAATGTGAGAAGATCCAAATGGGGTTGTCATTTTGATCTTTTAACTCTTGAGTGGAAGAGTTTTTGGCTCTGATACCACTTGTTGCCCAGATAGACAACCCAAGAGGGGGGGGTGAATTGGGTTTTAAATTAATTTGGATAATTAAAACGTTATGGATGATTAATTAAAAACTATTGCAAGTTATTTAATTAATGCTAAGTGCTGTGAGTGATGTGAGAGGAAGAAGAGAAGAGACAATCCAATGCAAACACAGAGTTTTATAGTGGTTCGGAGCTACCCCTTGCTCCTACGTCCACTCCCCAAGTCTCTCTTGGGAATTCACTATAACCCCCTTGGATTACAGCCGGTTGTTTTGCAAGCTCACAACCAAACTTGTTGTTTTACGAGCTCACAACGAACTCGGTCGGTTTTTCCAGGCTCACCGACTAGAACCAACCCCGATTGTTTTTCCGGGCTCACAATCAAACCCTTACACACGTTGGTTTTAACTTGGCTCACCAACCAACCTTAATCCCCTTGATTCAATCCTCCGATTGAACAAAGTAAATACAGTGTGTAAAAGAAAACAGAAAACAGCTTCTCAAAAAGCAGATAAAAACAATATGAACAATAAATGAAGTTAAGAAGCCTCAAACGCTTTTAGATCGGAGATGAGGAATGGCTTCTTGAACTTCTGGTCTCCTCTTGAAAGAGTGGAAGACTTGAATGCAGGAGGAGGAAGCTTTTAATGTTGAGAAGATGTAGTTGGATGCAGTTATTGCAGATCTTTCCTCTTTTTCGTTGAAGAACAAGTTGCAAAGTTGAAAGCTTGAATGCTTGAAGTGGAATGGTTGTTCTCTCCCTTGCTACAGTCTTCTGTGTCTATTTAAGCCAATCCCCACGGAAACTAGCCGTTACACTGCTTTTTCTGTCCGTTCTGCACACTCTGCGCAGCCTGACAATATGACCGTTGGTGGGTTGGAGTCGACTCGCGCGATCAGGAGTCGACTCGGCTGTAGCGGGAGTCGACTCAAGCTTTTCCGGAGTCGACTCGGCAACTGTTCCAAATTTGAATTAAAGTTGCCGTCACGACTGGGAGTCGACTCGTCTTGACCCGGAGTCGACTCACCAACTTCTGGAGCTGACCTGGCAATTTTGGAGTCGGCTCATCCACTGAAGTCCGTGGATCCAATTTTGAATTTTGTCCACTCGAGTCGACTCGACTGTCCTTGGAGTCGACTCGAATCTCAGAGCCCGAACTCCCGATTCTCTGTCTTTTGGCTCATCCAGTCTTGGAGTCGACTCGAACTTCCTTGGAGTCGACTCGGCTCTCAGTTTCCGAAGTTGGTCTTCTGCCTTTTGACGTGAAGCTTGTCTTGGAGTCGACTCGAGCTGTCTGGGAGTCGACTCGAATCTCAGACTCGAAAACTGCTCTCTGACTTTTCTTTGTGTACCTCTTGGAGTCGACTCTTACTACCCTGGAGTCGACTCGTTGAACATTGGAGTCGACTCGCGCACTTCAGGAGTCGACTCGTTGACAGGTTCTGAGATGAGGCTTTTTGTTCTTCTTTCTGTTCTCAGTCGGAGTCGACTCGTACTAGTCTGGAGTCGACTCGAGCTCGTGCCAGAGAACTTGATACGCTTGGAGTCGACTCGTGATACTCGGGAGTCGACTCGAGTCTCAGACTTTGGTTCAGCAGACTTCTTAACTTATCCAAAATACTATGAACCAAATCTAGAGACACTTGGACAGGATTTTCACTGAAACACTCAATTGAATTCATTAGTAATCACAAGATATACTCAAATGCTTTGAGCTCATCAAAATCAAATGGAGTTTTAATCAATCACTCCACAGAGGTGCAAACTAAGTGCTGGAGGTTGCAAGTGGTCTCTTGACCTGAAGAACAGGATACCTTGCTATATTCAAAGACCGGTAAAATTACAACCAAATTTATGTTTTGACTATGGCATCTTGAATATACCCTTGATAGATGCCAATGGTCTACTGGATTCAGATATGAGTGAGGGCTACATTGTCCAACATTGAAACTACCATAATGGCATATATCCATATTAGAATGGAATACAGTCAATGGTCAAACATATTAGACATTGCTAGGCAGTAATTTGAAAAATTTGAAAATAATTATTTTGCAAAATTATTGCAGTTAATAATTAACTATTTTTAAAGGGATCCATGTGAACAATTTCATAAAAGAATGTTTGATATGATCTAGGATTCTAATAGGCCATGAACTAGATGACTAAGAGTTTGACAATGCTCTGCTCAATGGTTTGCATCAATAGTTATTACTTGTATTGGTTTGTATTTGTGAGTCTAACATGTAGGTTGAGAGAATTATATGTGATCCATATAGATAGTAGCATGGGGTGATATAATATGTGATGCATGTTATGCTTTAATAATGATGGTTTAATTATTTAATGACGGACTAAAGTATTATACTAAGAATCTAGAATGATTTTAATGCATAGAACTAATATATTTATTTGGCCATTATGTAATTAGCTTGATACTTGTCTTACTGCCTAAGGGCCACCATTTTTTTTGTATAAATCACTATAGGAAGCATCGCAAAGGCACTTCAAAAGCATGGAGATAGCACTGAAGCCGTATGATATGTGGATGAAAATTGCACACTAAGATAAATAATATATGCTATTTGATGACACAAAACTCACAAGGACCATCTTCTATTATTATTTTTCGTTTAACATTGGATATCTTTCCATGAATTTACCTACTAGAGATGCATTGCATGCTTGAAAGTATATATCTTCGTATGCACACTGCATACATGTTTATATGTCTGTGTTTATTCCTTCCTCT
This sequence comes from Phoenix dactylifera, assembly GCF_009389715.1. Taxonomy (NCBI): domain Eukaryota; kingdom Viridiplantae; phylum Streptophyta; class Magnoliopsida; order Arecales; family Arecaceae; genus Phoenix; species Phoenix dactylifera. The sequence goes on along the minus strand of NW_024068475.1, from coordinate 119,287 downwards.
AGATGTCAGTCACCAAAAGACTGAAGCCTATTATTCCCTCAAATAGGGCATATTATAAAGTGTATATGAGGGCTTATTAGAATAATATGAACCACCATGACACTCCACTATCCACTTTATGAGGTGCTAGCAGATGGTGGGTAACTGCATACTCATGCAGAGGCTGATTTTAGTTTTGTTTGTACGCTTGAAATGATGCATGAATTAAAAAGGGACATATTGAATGGGAACACATGCCAAAATAGACTTTATCATAAGATTTTGACTCCTAACTAAGATAGTGGATCATATTTAACTGATAGGCACAATGGCGACCATGCAATATTAGGCACTGTATTCTATAAGGGCCAAGATACGAAGTTGAATATCCAACCTAAGGAATGGTGGTATCCATAATATTAGGGTCCACCAAAGAATGAAAGGATAGATGCTATCCACTACATCAAGTTTGTCTCGCTCATAGTGCACACATGAAATGTTAGTGTAGTGTATGTCCTTAAGCCCATTTGCATGTAATTTTAAATATTATATAAATTAATGCATGATTTTTTTTTCTTTCATGATGACAGAAGCAATATAGGGCATGTGTCATACATCAGCTGTAGAGCCAAAAAAAAGTCCATGAGTGCTTCAATAGGTTTAACTAAGTGGTCAAAGTAGTTTTCATGGGGAGCATTGGACACTCCTAGGTACTCAAAATGCATTCACAATAATTGGTGATGTTGGCCAATACACCTATCGTATATCAAATTATATGATCTTGGGTCTCAAAATATTGAAAAAGGGATTAGAAACTACCAAGGATGGAGCATACATGGATACATTGAAAGTTGTATTTGAATACTGTTAAAGACTCAATATGAAACCCTCTATTCTTACAAAATCCCTAGAAGATTTATGGACCATTCCAATGGTAATTAAAGAGAGGATATGAGGTTGGCTCACAAGTGTTCAATGAGCATAAGTTTTGCAACTTAAATCAATAATAGATCTAATTACAATTTAGCATATATTATACCAAAAGATGGCACTTCAAGTTAAGTTCATCTTTTACTGAGTTAATTTTTTAACACATCTTGAATCACCTCAATCAAAGTTCATATGAAGAAGTTATGGCCATTTCCTCAAAGACTTCTCGTACCGACACATTTTTGATGAAGTTTGAGAGAATTATAAAAATATCATTTTGCAGTTTATCAATTTAAGGATGATTTTTCCAATGCTCTTAATAATCTTCTCTTTTCTTTCTCCTAGAAATACTTGTTAGAATCCTAGTTGATGCCCTTAAAGCAATATTTATTATAGACTCTTTTATATTTTTTAATAAGGTAAAGGCTCTAGAATCTATAACTATCCTTATGTACTCAAAATTTACGGTTAGTGAAGTATCTTTTCTCTTGAGTGCATGTTAACTTATATTTTTCTTTAAAATATTTTTTTATGGTAAATTTTGTGTATATTCTAGTAAATTATAGAGCGACCATGGTGAATTTTAGTGATGATGACACTAGTTGATGGAGTCCTTAATAATAACATGCTTCAAAGTAGCTTGGTGGATTCCGAGCAACTTTAAATTTTAGTAGGAAGGTGAAAATATACTAGTTATCTCTTGAAGTTATTTAAGCTTCTAGCCTTTTCTTCTAGTTTTATTTCTTCTTTTAGTTTTCTATTAATTAGTGTTTGCTTTTAGTTTTCTATTAGTTAGTGTTGCTGGAAATTGGACCCGGGGGTGACCGCGGACTGAGGGGGAGGAGCCCCGGCTGGTGGTGCGGCGGCTGACGACTGTTTCCGGCGGACCTGCAAGAAGCCTGTGGCCGGAGGCCTTCGATGCTTAAGTCAGAGAAGGGCTTTTAATGGAGAGAAGTAAAGGTGAGAAGTGATGGAGAAAAGTAATGGCTGGGGAGGAAGAAGGAGAGGTCCCCTGCCTAGAAATCTCCTTCCTTTTTAAAGGAGGAGGTGTAGCGGTTACCTGTGATCGGGTGTGATTGTGCGAATTAATGATGGCCCAAAATTTTGGGCTAGCTGGCGATCCGTTGAGATCATGTGCATTCAAATGTTGATAGCCGTTGAGGCGGAGATCGTGGAATTTGATCTCGGATATAGAGGACTTGATTTTCGGTGTAGTGGGGAGGTCTGCTTCTCTCTTTGACTGGATTTTTCTTGGCCTTAAGGTCGATCAGACTTAACTCTGCCGAGACCATGCATGCCAAGGTCGTGCCGAGATCGAGGTCATGAGCTCTATGGTCGTCGATGCCGAGATCGAGCGCTCTGAGGTCGTGACTGCTGAGAGTATGCTTGCTGTCGTTACGTTCGTCATCAAGTGCCGGCGATTTGACCATGTACTTTGAGTGATCTATTTTTTCCCCAACACTACCCCCCGACTTCTGAGTTCGAGCCGTTTCCGAGCTCGGGCGAAGGAAGTAGCTATTTCTGTAATGCCGGCAAGATCAGGCGGCTTTAAATTGTTCCGCCGTTTTGAGCACTTTAGGGCATCTTCAATGATAGCACAAGGCGGCAGCTTTTTGTTTTTTGAGGTGGTTTCGAGCCATGGGTTCATGATGAGGCTCCAGTATCCGACGAGATGCCGCTTTGATTCTGTTTTTAAAGCATCGATCCAAGTTGATACACTGCTTCAGTTTCTGAGGTCGGCACGTGGCGCGATCTGAATGGGAGGCGCGGCTTGCCTTTATCGATCTGAACCATTGGGAGGGTGGGTCTATATAAACTCTAGAATGGCCCTAAAAGCCTTTATTTGGCCGCCGTAGCCCTTGTCTTCTTCAGTTTGGGTTGAACTTCGTGCATCATCGATTTTCACAGGTGGTTCTGATATTGAGGATGATAGTGTTATTTTGATGATTAACATAACCATGGAGGAAATATCTAATTAGTACTACAAGTTAACGTGATACATCACTACTGAGTTCGACACTCTCGATACATTAGAAGAATGAGATCAAGCTGTCTTTCAATGATTAATAATGAGATAAAATTTGTAATAGAAAAGGAATAGAGAATTCTAAATTCTAATTCAGCAAAGTTTCAAGTGAAATGTACTCTTAAGGGCAAAATAGTAATTTTAATTGTTAAGAGTATGTAGCACAACCATAGCATACATTCAAAATTACTTGAAATATATTTCATTGATTGTATGGATGAGTCTAACCTTAAGATGCAACAAAGTGTAGAATGAGTCGACCCCAACATAGGTGGAGTCGACCCCAACATAGGTGGAGTCGACCCTGGCACCTCATGGAACCATCAAGCACACCTTTGCAAAAATGGCATGGATGAACAGTAGTGGAGTCGATCCCAAATATGCTTGAGTCAACCCCAGGAGCGGAGCCGACCCCAAAGAACCTTGAGTCGACCCTAGCTTCAAGCCTTAAGAAAACAAGTCTCTGAAATTTACTGAGAGGGCCGACCTCAACTTTCCTTGAGCCGACCCCAGATGGAGCCAACCCCAGGAATGCTTGAGTCGACCCCAATGGAGTCGACCCCAACTGAACATGAGTCGACCCAAGGCTATGTCGTTCAAAACTGTGTCTTTGGAATCCCTGAGAGGGTCGACCCCAATGGAACTTGAGTCGACCCCACTGTAGCTTGAGTCAACCCCAAAAGAAGTTGAGTCGATCCCAGTGAAAAACAGCTGAAATACAAGGTTCTGTGATTTCTGAGAGGGCTGACCCCGCTATAGCAGGAGTCGACCCCAGTGAAAGTTGGGTCGACCCTGGTGTGCTTCATTCAAGAGTCAAAAGGAAGTAGTTGAGCAGATCAAAAGAGGCATTTAGAGCTCCACCAACTACTACAGGAAAATGGGCCTTTCTCGATGCTTTTTTCCCGAACGCTAAGGAGAAGCATCGGAAAAAAATGGAATACCGCCGACATTTGCCGACGCTTTAACTAAGCGTCGGTAATTCTTAAGAACAGCCGACGCGCGTGAGCGTCGTCGTAATTTTACAGAAAAAGCCAACGCTTTTTTAAAATGCGTAGGAATAGATGACGCTTATTAGCGTCGTGATAGTCGGAGCCTAAGACGACACTTATAAGCGTCGTCAAAAGTCAAATTAACAACCAAAACCAAGCGGCCGCCCCCCTCCTCCTCATTTTGCATCCCGACTGATCGATCAAGCCCTACCTCCTCTCCTCCTCCCTTCTCTCCGACGACGAGCAACCGGCCCTTGTCCTCTCTGGCGCCGAGCGACGTACGACGGCAAGCTCCTCTCCTCTTCCCTCCTCTCTGGTACCGAGCGACCGTCCGCGTCCTCCTCTCCTCCTTCCTCGTCTGCGGCACCGACCGGCCGATCCCATCTTCCTCCGCCTGAGAAAGAGGTAATTCAAAAGATTTTTAGAGGCAAAGATAGTGTGGAGTGATTGATAATACCCCAATTTAATTTTGATGAGACCAAAGCATTTAAGTATATTTTATTTTATACTAATGAATTCAATCTAGTATCTTAGGCAAAATTTGTGAGAATCTTCTTTTGAGTGCATGTGGAAATCAGCTTAAGTCAAAGGCTGAAACTCGAGTCGACTCCGAAGGATTACGAGTCGACTCCAAGTGTTTCAGATGTTCTGACACAGGCTCGAGTCGACTCTGGCATATTGCGAGTTGACTCCGACTGAGAACAGACAGCAGGACAGAAAGATGAATCTCAGACCCTGTCATCGAGTCGACTCCAACGATTTCGAGTCAACTTCGATGCTTACCGAGTCGACTCTCGACAGTTTCGAGTCGACTCCAAGGAGTAACACAGAAAGACAGAGAAGTGGTTTCTAGACCCTATTACCGAGTCGACTCCAGAAGAATTCGAGTCGACTCCAACGTTCGGGGAGTCGACTCCTAAACAAGCAAGAGTCGACTCTCAGAGGAAAGCAAGACTAAAAGTCAGAGAACCAACTTCGGGCTCTGAGAGCCGAGTCGACTCCAAGACGATCCGAGTCGACTCCGAGGTAGTGCAACTCCAAAGACAGAAGATCAGTTTTTGGGCTCTGAGAGCTGAGTCGACTCCAAGACAATCCGAGTCGACTCCGAGGCAGTTCAACTCCAAAGACAGAAGATCAATTTTTGGGTTCTGAGAGCCGAGTCCACTCCAAGATGATCCGAGTCGACTCGAGAAAGAAATGCAGAAAAATAGATCTCTTGAATCCTGAGAACGAGTCGTCTCCAGAGGGCCGAGTCATCTCCGAATACTGGCGAGTCGACTCCAGGTTTGGCCGAGTCGACTCCAGAATGGGACAGCACTTTAATTCAAATCCTGAACAGTGGGCGAGTCGTCTCCAGTGAAGCATGAGTCGACTCCAGCAACAGCCGAGTCGACTCCAGATCGAGCGAGTCGACTCCGATCCCAACGGACATATTGTCAGAAGTTGCAGATTGTGCAGAACGGCCATAAATTAGTGTCTAACGGCTAGTTTTCAAAGTGGACTGCTTAAATAGCCAGAGTGAACAAATGTAGACATGAAGAGAGCTATTTCATTCAAACAAAAAGGATTTTTCCACCTACCAAAGGCTCTCAAGAGTAAATACAAGAGAAAGAAGGAAGAATTGCATTGAACTCCATCCAACAAACTCTTTCCTTCGCATTCAAGGTTCCCCTTCTGACAGCAAATCTTCAGCACACTCAAAGAGGAGTCTCAGAGTTCGAGAAGCCCCTTCTTCCTCTTCCAAAATCTGTTTGAGGGCTTCTAACTCTACTTTATTCATATTGTTCATATTTGCTTTTTAAGAAGCTTTTCCTATACTCTTTCCAAACTGTTTCTCTTACTTGATTCAATTAGGAGATTGAATCAAGGGTGTTAAGGTTTGTTGGTGAGCCAAGGTTAAAACCAACGGTGTAAGGGTTCGATTGTGATCCCGAAAAAACAATCGGGTGGTTCTAGTCGATGAGCCTGTGAAAACCGACCGAGTTCGTTGTGATCTCGTAAAAACAACAAGTTGGGTTGTGAACTTGTAAAACAACCGGCTGTAATCCTAGGGATTATAGTGAACTCCCAAGTGAAGCTTGGGGAGTGGACGTAGGAGCAAGGGTTAGCTCCGAACCACTATAAAACCTCTCATGTTTGTAATTGGTTTATTGTCTCTTCCATCCTCTCCACTCACTACAACTAGTAATCTAATTAATCTGCCTGCAATAATCTTAATTAGTTACTCATTAAGTTTTAATTTGCAATTATTACTTAAAACCCAATTCATCCCCCCCTCTTGGGTTGTCTTCTTGGGCAACAAGTGGTATCAGAGCCGGAGCTCTTATATTAAAAGAGTAAAAGATCAAAATGACAACCCCTTTTGGATCTTCTCTTAGTGAGGGGCAATCCACCAATAGGCCTCCATTCTTTAATGGAACCAACTATACCTATTGGAAGGCTAGGATGAGGATATTCATCCAAGCCCAAGACTATGATGTTTGGAGCATCATAGTTAATGGACCATACATTCCTTCTATTTATGTAGATAACATTGCTATACCCAAGCTTGAAAAAGATTGGGATGACAATGATAGAAGGAAGGCACAACTAAATGCCAAAGCAATGAATATGCTTTACTGTGCCTTAGACCATAATGAATTTAATAGAATCTCTACTTGCAATTCTGCAAAAGAGATATGGGATAGACTTGAAGTGACCCATGAGGGCACGAATCAAGTAAAAGAATCTAAAATAAACATTGATGATCCAAAGATTGATTTAAAGATTGATTTTGATGATCACAAAACCTTGAAGTATAAATACTAATGTTTGTGTTGCAAGAAGAAAGATAATTTGTTTTGCAAGGAACATAGCAAGTTGAAAAAATACAAGAAGGCCTCAAAAGCTCTTAAGAAAAGTTGGAAGAAAGCTACACTTTATTGGCCCAAGTTTCAAGTTCAAAGGATTCAAGTTGGAGGAGCAAATTCAAAGAAAGATTCAAAAGAATAGTCCTCGAGTCGACTCCTTGAAGTTCAGAGTCGACTCTGGTACTCTGGAGTTTCAAGGAACAGTGCTCGAGTCGACTCCAGAACTTTACGAGTCGACTCCGACTGAGAACAGACAAAAAACAGAGAGTTGATTTTCAGTGCTACAGTGCTCGAGTCGACTCCGAGATCGACTCCGAGACTGCAGGTCGACTCCAGGACTGCAAACAGACAAAAAATAGAGAGTTGATTTTCAGTGCTACAGTGCTGAGTCGACTCCTACTTTAGCCGAGTCGACTCTAACACGCTGGGAGGCATAACGGCTAGTTTTTTTTCTCAACTCCAACGGCTCTATTTTTGTCTCTAACGGCTAGATCTTTGTTACCACGCCATCCAAAGCTATAAAATCAAGGGGAGAGCTAGGGAAGAAGTTATGGAAGTGGGAGAGAACATTTAGGGAAGAGATTTCAAAGAGATTTCAAGAGAAACCTCCCAAAAGCACAAAAGGGCCATTCAAAGCAAAAGTGAGAGAAGAAGAGCATTCAAGTGAATCCCAAAGCTTCCTCTCCAACTGTGTGCTGCCTCAGTGATCGTCTACCTCGTGCCAAATCAGAAGAGGGTCAAGTAAAAAAGAAGCCGAGTTCCTTCATCTACAAATTTGTTTGAGGGCTTCTTCTCTTTACTCTACTTGTTTACATTGCTATATTTGCTTGTTTAAGAAGCTTGTATTTGTTTTAAATTCTTGTTCTAATATCTTGTAACTTGATTCAATCAAGGGATTGAATCAAGGGGTTAAGGTTTGTTGGTGAGCCAAAGGGAAAACCAATGTTGTAAGGTTGTGGTTGGTGAGCCTTTGAAAAAACCAACTGGGTTGATTGTTGTTGCCCAAGGTGACAATCCAAGAGGGGGGGGTGAATTGGTTTCTTCTAAATTTTTGGTACTTTTAAAACTTTCTAAATTAAGTGCGATGGATGCTCTCTTAGGTTATTTAAGTGAGTTAATCTAATGCAAGAAGAGAAGATAAAGCAAGAGAAAATGAAAGCACAAACACAATGCAAACACACCAATATATAGTGGTTCGGTGCTCTCCTTAGCACCTACGTCCACTCCCCAAGCGTACCCTTGGGAATTCACTATAATCTTGCGGATTATAGTTGGATTGTTTTCCGGGCTCACAATCCAAAAACCTTGTTGGTTTTACGGGCTCACCAACGAACCTATACACTTGGTTTTCCGGGCTCACCAAGAACCTTGTTGGTTTTGCGGGCTCACCAACGAACCTATACAACTTTGGTTTTCCGGGTTCACCAAAAACCTTTGTTGGTTTTGCGGGCTTACCAACGAACCTTTGTTGGTTTTGCGGGCTTACCAACGAACCTTTACAAAGTGTTTATACAAATGAAAAGAAAAGATTTAAACTCCTAGATGAGCATATAAAGCAATATGAACAATAAGAAGAGTTAGAAAGAAATTATCGCTTTGAAGTCGCTTTGCTCTTCTTGGTCAAGGAAGCTTCACTCTTCAATGGGGGAAGGAGCTCTTGATGCCTCTTTGAATCTGCTCAATCCCTTTCTTTGATTCTTGAATGAAGCTCTTGATGAAGCTTGTCTTGCTAGGGTTCTCTCTTGAATGCACTTGATGTATTTTCCCCAAAAGCTTGCTTCCTCTGATGAATACTCCCTCTTAAATACTTCTCCAACCTCCAAATAGTCCTTTCTGACCGTTGGATTGAAGAAACTAGCCGTTTATAGCCGTTGGGAGTCCAAAAAGCATTTCTGCACAACTAGCCGTTATGTTCAGCCCGTGTTTGGGTCGGCTCAACCTGTCCTTGGGTCGACCCAACCTTCACTTGGGTCGACTCAAACATTCCTTGGGTCGACCCTCTCAGAAACCTCAATTTCAGCCTTCCTTCCCATGGGTCGACCCAACCATTCTTTGGGTCGACTCAAAGTTCACTTGGGTCGACTCAAATTCTTCTTGGGTCGACCCTCTCAGTAATTCCAGAGAACCGTTTTCTGTCTGTCTTTCTGTCTTGCCCTTTGGGTCGACCCTCTCAGAGTTTGGGTCGACTCAAGCTTGGGTCGACTCAACCACTGTGTGGGTCGACCCTCTCAGTGAATCCAGAGAGCATTCTTCCTTTGCGTTTTGAGGTTCTTTGGAGGTTGGGTCGACTCATGCTTACCTTGGGTCGACCCAACTCACTGTTCATTTGTGCTGTTTTTGCAGGAGTGTGCCAGATGATTCCTAGATGTGCCGGGGTCGACCCAATCAACCTATGGGTCGACTCAATCCACACTTTGCTGCATTCTCAAGGTTAGATTCATCCAAATGAACAAGACCATATATATATTTTTAATTTAAACAAATGTACTGAGAGTAATGAACTTATAAATGAAGTATCAATTTAACTTATAGCATGCTCTAGATAATTACTTGTTAATCATCAAAATAACACTATCATCCTCAATCTCCCCCTTTTTGATGATTACAAAATAAAGAGTATAAGCCTATTGATACTTGTCTTTAAAATCAGTTTATAAAAGGGATTGAATTTCAGAATTTCAGCTTTTCATATATACTTGTGAAATCTCCCCCTATATTATTCAAAATTTGCCAATTTGACTTTTTGAATGGCTCCCCCTTTCATTTATAATTCATTAGCAATGAAACTTCAAAAATTTGAGATATCATATGAGTTTCAGGTTATGTATCGGGGTGCGAGAGGAGCGTGCCAAATTCTGAATTTATATGTGCCAAATTCTGAATTATGATAGAAATTTTTGATTTGATGATTTTCATTGTCACAAATTGCTCCCCCTTAGATATGTAAGCTTTCTTATATGATTTTCAATTTGTTTGCCCATTTATTTCTCTTTTTTTTCATAACTTCTTTACTCACTCTTTCTCACAAAAGTAATACTCTTTCTTCTCAAATGAAATACTCTTTCTTTTCTTAGAGTGAATACTTTATCTTTTCGTCTCCCCCTTTATATACTCTTTCCTTCTCTTCTCCTTTATATACTCTTTCCTCTTGTCCCTTTATATACCCTTTCCTTCATAACTTCTTTTATATACTCTTTCCTCTTCTCTTCTCCCCCTTTTTGTCATCATCAAAAACATATATATGGGAAAAGATGCAATAAAGAACAAACTTCAGACTTCATTGATCAAAATAGGAACATTTTCATATATTAATGCTCAAAATGATGAAAAGTACAATGTTCCACAATCAAGATTTAAAGATATAAGGGAAAGACAAGATTCATAAGGGAAAAAGCAAGATACATATGAGAAAAGGCAAGATACATACGAGAACTAGATTTCTAGCCTAGGCTCTAAATATAGATGCTAAGATCAGCCTAGGGAGACTCTAATTGAGAGTGGGAAATAGGATTTTCGGAAGAGGACAAAGGGTAAACAGTGCCCTAGATAGCTCACGGGTCCCCCTTTTAACAGTGGGGTCCCGACGTTGGGTCGACTCAAGAAATTTCTTGGGTCGACTCAACATTGGGTCGACCCTATTCTGGGTTGGGTTGACCCAAGTGCAGAATTTTTCTTTTCTCTTCCGTTTTGCTTCTAAAATGTTTTCCTTGCTTCCAATCCTTATAAACTCTTTATGGGACAATGATACATGAGTAAGGAATCTATAGATTACAAGTTTGACTCATGTTTCATAGGTTTTTTAGAAATGAGAGGAATGTATCATGAGATTGCTTGCTTCCTTTTATATCTCTTCAATAAGACGGATCACATATGCCTAATTTCCTCCTTAGCGTGCAGAATCTATCTTCACTCAAGGGTTTTGTGAATATGTCGGCTAATTGTTTTTCAGTGCATATATGTTCATATGTTTCCATTTTGCACATGATCCCTAATAAAATGATATCTTATTTCTATGTGGTTGGCTTTAGGAATGAGATATTTAGAATGTAAGCCAGAAGTGATCTCTAAATGTAGATTCCAAAGATAGTTTTGAAATCAAGTGTAGATGGAATCTTTTTCATGTTATTTCAAGAAGTATCAAGAATAATATTCAAAGAAAGGCACGGATGAAAATCCAACATTTTTTTAATATATTAAGTATATAGCAAAATGAGAGCAATCTAATTAATTTTCAGAGTATAATATAAGAGCAGATAAAGATCAAAACTTATATACTCGAAAAATATAAGATTATGTTGAATCCTTAATTCTTAATGACTTCAAAGTTCTTTCATGATATAAAAGTATTGGGGCATAGATACCAAAACATGAATTTATGCAATGTAGGATACATTAAATTTAGGGCTTTGAAAGTTCTTTTAAGGCTCTCTTAAAGACTTTCTTTTACTCCTTTAAAGATCATAACATCAAAATCAATTAAAATGAATTGGCTTAGGATTGAAACACTAAGGTGCAAGTCAATAAGAACTCATAAGTAGATTCAAGATAAATTTTCGATACTAAGACAGACGGAATCCTTGTCAATTAATTTTCAGAAATAAATGATTTACCGATGAATACAGATGGAAATCCAACTTTCAAAAGATATTCAATAAAGCACATAGTTTAATACCACTTTACATTTAGTATTCTTTGTCTCATCTTTAGATGCGAATTTATACGATTAAGTTCTATATGATCTCTCCCTCTGAAATTTTCTTTCTCTCCCTTAATTAATCATTCCATTTGAGAGTTTAGAGTTTGAAGATAATTTTCAATAAAGAGATTGAGTATTTAAAGCTCCCCCTCAAAAGATGCATTTTCTTTTAAACTTTCTTTTCTTTTGTTGAATTTCAGATTTTAATGATAAACGTGAATAAAACTGAAACTTTATGATATCAAGAATGTAGAGTGATCTAGAGTTATTCAAAATTTATAGCAATCACTCTTTTTAATCTTTTAAGAACAAGTTATGCTTCCTCTTAATCTTTGAGAAAATGTACTGAAATATTAATCAGAAAATGATTCATTTGAAGCTCAAATTCTTTCAAGAGCATTTACATTTTCTTTCTTTTAAGAATCATTTGAGTGAGCTGAAATATTTCTAGACTTGAGATCATTCACTCTTTTAATAATATATATACATATATATTTTGATGAAAGTCTTTAACAATGTAGGAGAGGAAAAAAAATATATAGATGACCATTGAAGTATATGTATTTATAGAACTCAATTTCTTAATCAAGGTTTTTCAGCAATGTATATATGAAGCACAATAAATCTTTTCAATATCAAAATAAAATCATATATTAAAAAATATTTGTTTGCAATCAAGATCATCAAAAGACACATCATTCAGACCAATATTAGTACACTTTGAAGATAAGAAATGATATGTTTCAGATGCGTATCAGGGCAAGCAATCAAGGCATCAGAATTATTCTATTTTTCTTAAGCTGTAATTTTATCTAGAAATTCATATTGAGTTATTCCCCAAAATGATGCAATCATTGAAGCATATAATGAAGGTTACAAAAATACAATGATAGAGGCATTTTTAAATTAAGTTTAAGCTTTTATACAACATCAGATTCTGAATTTCATAAAAATTTTCAAGGAGCCTTTCAGGATTATAATTTGAGATATGCATCTTCTACATTGTAGCTCATCTTAAATTATTAAGATTGAAGACACATATTTCAAGAACATTAGAGCACATCCAGAATCTTTGTAATTCATATTGAATTTTGGTACAAATTGGAGGATATTATGTACTAATGTTAGGCAAGATAAAAGATATGTCAGAATCAATCCATTTTGCCTAATTTGCAAAGTCAAATTAATTTTTTTTTATTTTTCAAAATATATTCATTAAAACAAAATGATGTTGTTGTTGGTAATAACATGTTTCAATCAAAATTTATAGGCATAAAGCATTACAAGTTATATCTAGGAAAGATCTTTGCTATTTGAATATTGAAAACACATAATTCAAAATATGCAAAACATAACAAGCATGTCATGGATCAAAATCAATTCTTTTCAAATAAAATTTTCTTTATTTAAATACAATTTAGCACTGATTTTATCCTTAAGGTGTGTTTTCAAGTGATTCAAACTTCATTTGATTTTTCACAACCTTCTTATATATTTTTATTTATTTATCATTCATTCCCCAAATTTTTAATTTCTTTCTTTAACCATTCAATGAACATTTTGATTATCTTCATTTATTTTTCGGTTTTACTTTTCTATGCTCTATATTCTATTTGCTCCCTATCCGGTGGAGTTGGAAGGGGCACGAGGTACTACCACTAGCCTCCCTCTTGTGCCGTCCCTAATATGCCCTGCACCGAATAGTTGGGTCAAATAGTGCCGGGTACTACCACTAGCCTCTCCATTGGCACCATCCCTATAATGAGCAATGTAGAAATGTTAAACTATTCTCTTTAGCAACAAGATATTCACTCCAAACTCTTCCTATTTAAATATAATTAATTACGGATTTTATCCCTTCCAAAAGAATGTTCACACAAGTCTCACAAATATGCTGAATATATTATGCTTGTGCTGCTTTTACTTAAGATTGGAGTATTTACTTAGCTTTTACTTCTTCTGAGCAATGTTCATTTTCTTTTTCTTTATCTCTCTCTCTTTTTGTTATTTTCAAGTAGTTACATGAAAGAGCAGAATAAAGAATTAATCTAATATGCTGCATATAAATATATATCATGCAAACAACATTTTCATTATGCCCAATGATTCATAGCTTATCACAAGTTATTTTGAATTAGAGATTTGAGGCATAAACTTGTGTATTTCATGGTTATGCATTATATAGAAAAAAGTAAACTTCAATTTAATCACACCATGAAACAATCATCACTAGCATGAGAATGAAGCATGATATCAAGATGATCAGCAATTAAAGGTTTAATCATGCTACCATATAATTTCAGATTATTGATTTTGCTCAACTAACTCACAAGAGAAGAGTTTAGATTACCAGTGTATTTAGCATTCTTCAAGCCAAATACCTTTTAGATTCTTTACACCCTTGGCTGAAGAAAATCTCTCTCCTTTTTTTTGTTTGCAAAGGAATGTTTATTGTATCTTTCATCAAGGTGTCCTTCAAGTTGAAATTTCTTGCTCATAAATCCTGTATCATTAATAAACTCTTTTTCTTTCTTGAAGGAAAGTCATTAGTTTCTTCAAGATACAAAACATTCATACAATATATTTCTTTAGCTAGATGACTCAACATAAGATATGACAATAATTGAATATTAAGTCACTTTACTCAAGAGATTGTCTAAATATAAGCAAGCACAAGTCACTTGAACTAAAGAGATAATTTTATTAAATAATATGGTTCAAGGACACCCATGTGAGGCAATAGGAAGATTTATCAAAGTCAAACCAATTTTTTTTTTATTTTCAGAAGCAATTTAGCTTAGATTCTATTTGCTTAAAATAATTATCAATAAGATATACCAGTTAAGTTTTAATCAAGTTATTTTAAATAGTTGTTTCTATCAAAATTCTGGTTATGATTCGGCTTTCAATACAAATAATCTTGTTTTAGAGAGATAGGCAATTTTCTTTTAGATTAATTAAGATTTTATATTTGACTTATGGGAGATGGTTCAAAGGAATTAATATTCATACTTTTAGAATATTTTTATACTCAGATTAAACATGACGTGTTAACATTAATCAATAGAATTCGAGATAATTTTATGTAAGGATATTAATCATTCAATCAAGGATACAGTGATTATACTAAATGAGACACTTTAAAGATCAGATTTATTAATCTTAGATTTTTTGAATAGTCTTGAGAATTACAAAAAAAAATTATTGTTATAAAATTTTTTAGTAGAATTTTCATTATGATCACGACACATTAATCATTTATGATTGAAACATATGATGCATACATGCGACTTATAGAGTAAATCATAATATATTTCAAATAATCACATAAGGAATGAGTGATATTATGATAAATTATACTCATACCTTCACAAATAATGAAATAAGATTTCATAAGTATTATGCTCAATAAAGTTTTAACATGAAGGTATGAAATCAGCATCAAGTGTTTATACTAGAGAGGAAATTTAGATTTTTGTAAACTTGAAGAAGAAGGTTATATATATATATATCCATTCATTGTTTTCTTATCATGATGCAAGCACTAGAAAGTTTCATGCTAAACTCGTTGAGATAAAATTTAACATATGAGGCATTTAAAAACTTTGATGCAGAGAGTATCGTAATTTCATAAAAAAGATAATTTCAATACACGAAGTAGAATGTTAAACCTTATACTAAATTTAATGAATAAAATGAGACTTATCTTTAATTATGTGTCAATGCACCCATTTGTATGAAAATTTCATTTGTTCCATGGGTAGCTTGGCACACCTACATCTATACCCTCATATTTTTCATTTTGGGTACCCAAGCTTGCTTGGGTCCTTGAGGGTTAGTGCATATGGTTCCTTTTGGAATCCAAATTTGTTTAATCGTAATAACTTTACCATTTGATTTATTCGAATTAGAACCATAAATAAAGTTTTTATGCCCAATCTTTTTATATTTGAAATAAGTTATCTTATTTGATGGTTTGCTTGGCAAATTGATAACCTTTTCTTTAGGGTTTTATTATTGAGCAAAGGAGTCCAGCCAAGTCTTGATTTATCAAAAACAGCATGTTGGCTTTCAAACATCGTTTTTAATTTTTCTGAACTTACAGTGAATTTGTTAATAAAAGATTTTAATTGGTTGATTTCTTCATTTAGGTTTTGATTTTCTTTAATTAAATTCTGATTTTTCTGAATCAATTGTTCTGAATTTAACCTTAAGCTTTCATTTTCAGAATTTAGTTTGTCTTGTATTTCAGCAAAAGAATTTCTTTCTTTTGAAATTTTTAGATTTAGTTTCTTAGAATTTTTATTCTTCATAGCTAGTTTTCTACATTCACAATACAATTCATGAAAAGCATTTAATAATTCATCATAAGAAAATTCTTCTTGAAAATCATTTGATGTAAGAGTAGATTCAGATTGTACCTTATCTTCTTGTGCCATAAAGCACAAGTTAGTTACCCCTTGTACTTCTTTGGAGCTAGTATCATCATTGTTGCTCCTAACTTTTATTTTCTTGCTTGACTCTTCCTTGGTCAAGGCTTTCTTTCTTTTATCTCTTTCTTACTTTCTTCTTGCTTCCTCTTCTTCTTTGTCTTTAGGAAGCTTTTGAATTTTTCGGTGTTTGGGTATGGATCCTTGTTTTCATCACCGAATTCTTCATTTGTTGTTCTTTCTTCCGGATTGGGAGATTCAACATCGTTTTCTGCAGGCTCACTGTTAGTATGTAATTGAAGCATATGTGAGCTAAACAGAATATTGTCATAAATATTTTCTAAAGTATCCCAGATTTCCTTAGCAGATAAACATGCAGAGATTTTATTAAATTCAGTTTCATGGATAGCACAATATAGTATGTTCATAGCATTAGCATTCAATTGTGCTAAGTCTTTTTCATTAATAGTGTGAGAGAGTGAGTGAGGGCCTCTAGTAATGATGCACCATAATTCATAGTTTGAAGCTTGAATGAATATCCTCATTCTAGCTTTCCAATAAGTGTAGTTTGTGCCATTAAATAGAGGTGGTCTATCAATTAATTGTCCCTCTCCTATAGAACATCCCACTTGGATTGTCATGATCTTTAACTCTTGATTGTGAGATCAATGGGTACTATTAGAGCACCTTGCTCTGATACCACTTGTTGCCCAAGGTGACAATCCAAGAGGGGGGGTGAATTGGTTTCTTCTAAATTTTTGGTACTTTTAAAACTTTCTAAATTAAGTGCGATGGATGCTCTCTTAGGTTATTTAAGTGAGTTAATCTAATGCAAGAAGAGAAGATAAAGCAAGAGAAAATGAAAGCACAAACACAATGCAAACACACCAATATATAGTGGTTCGGTGCTCTCCTTAGCACCTACGTCCACTCCCCAAGCGTACCCTTGGGAATTCACTATAATCTTGCGGATTACAGTTGGATTGTTTTCCGGGCTCACAATCCAAAAACCTTGTTGGTTTTACGGGCTCACCAACGAACCTATACACTTGGTTTTCCGGGCTCACCAAGAACCTTGTTGGTTTTGCGGGCTCACCAACGAACCTATACAACTTTGGTTTTCCGGGTTCACCAAAAATCTTTGTTGGTTTTGCGGGCTTACCAACGAACCTTTGTTGGTTTTGCGGGCTTACCAACGAACCTTTACAAAGTGTTTATACAAATGAAAAGAAAAGATTTAAACTCCTAGATGAGCATATAAAGCAATATGAACAATAAGAAGAGTTAGAAAGAAATTATCGCTTTGAAGTCGCTTTGCTCTTCTTGGTCAAGGAAGCTTCACTCTTCAATGGGGGAAGGAGCTCTTAATGCCTCTTTGAATCTGCTCAATCCCTTTCTTTGATTCTTGAATGAAGCTCTTGATGAAGCTTGTCTTGCTAGAGTTCTCTCTTGAATGCACTTGATGTATTTTCCCCAAAAGCTTGCTTCCTCTGATGAATACTCCCTCTTAAATACTTCTCCAACCTCCAAATAGTCCTTTCTGACCGTTGGATTGAAGAAACTAGCCGTTTATAGCCGTTGGGAGTCCAAAAAGCATTTCTGCACAACTAGCCGTTATGTTCAGCCCGTGTTTGGGTTGGCTCAACCTGTCCTTGGGTCGACCCAACCTTCACTTGGGTCGACTCAAACATTCCTTGGGGTCGACCCTCTCAGAAACCTCAATTTCAGCCTTCCTTCCCATGGGTCGACCCAACCATTCTTTGGGTCGACTCAAAGTTCACTTGGGTCGACTCAAATTCTTCTTGGGTCGACCCTCTCAGTAATTCCAGAGAACCGTTTTCTGTCTGTCTTTCTGTCTTGCCCTTTGGGTCGACCCTCTCAGAGTTTGGGTCGACTCAAGCTTGGGTCGACTCAACCACTGTGTGGGTCGACCCTCTCAGTGAATCCAGAGAGCATTCTTCCTTTGCGTTTTGAGGTTCTTTGGAGGTTGGGTCGACTCATGCTTACCTTGGGTCGACCCAACTCACTGTTCATTTGTGCTGTTTTTGCAGGAGTGTGCCAGATGATTCCTAGATGTGCCGGGGTCGACCCAATCAACCTATGGGTCGACTCAATCCACACTTTGCTGCATTCTCAAGGTTAGATTCATCCAAATGAACAAGACCATATATATATTTTCAATTTAAACAAATGTACTGAGAGTAATGAACTTATAAATGAAGTATCAATTTAACTTATAGCATGCTCTAGATAATTACTTGTTAATCATCAAAATAACACTATCATCCTCAATTGTGAATCCGAAAAACAATCGTTGTAAGGTTGTGGTTGGTGAGCCTTTGGAAAAACCAACTGGGTTGATTGTGAACCCGGAAAACAATCGTTGTAAGGTTGTGGTTGGTGAGCCTTTGGAAAAACCAACTGGGTTTGATTGTGAACCCGGAAAAACAATTGGTTGGTTCTAGTCGGTGAGCCTGTGAAAACCGACCGAGTTCATTGTGATCTCGCAAAACAACAAGTTGGGTTGTGAGCTTGTAAAACAACCGGCTGTAATCTGAGAGATTATAGTGAAATTTTCAAGAGGTCTTGGGGAGTGGATGTAGGTGCTGGGGTACACCGAACCACTATACATCTTTGTGTTTGTGATGCCTTATCCCTTGTATTTCATGCCTTACATTCATACTTGATTGTGTAATATCTCTAGCTTTATTTTCTATAGAGTTATAAGTGATTGTTTAGAATTTGCTTAGCTTCCACTCCATTCTTACCATATACATAGATTAAAATTGATCATACAACTATATGTTAATTTTAGATCAATTTCACCCTAAAGCCATAGTATAATTGCTCTAGCTTAATTTTTCACTGCTTTACTTGTAATTGCCTAGAGCTTAAGTAAATAACATCTTATCATTTCGCTGCATTTAATTCAAAGTAAAAATTAGGGAACATAATTTTTAGAAAATCCAATTTACCCCCCTCCCTCTTGGGTTGTCACCTTGGGCAACAAGTGGTATCAGAGCAGGTGCTCTAAAATTAATTGTTGATCTTACGATCAAGAGCCAAAGATCATGACAACTCAAATAGATAGTTTTCTAGGAGAGAGACAATTAATTGATAGACTTCCACTATTTAATGGCATAAACTACACACATTGGAAAGCACGCATGCGCATCTTTATTCAATCACAAAACTATGATTTATGGAATATCACAATAAATGATCTTCACACACACTCTCAAGCTGTCAATGAAAAAGACTTAGCACAATTGAATGCAAATGCTATGAACATTCTATATTATGCTATCCATGAATCTATATTTCATAAGATTTCTGCATGCTTATCTGCTAAAGAAATTTGGGATACTTTAAGAAATATTTATGATAAATCTCAGATTAGCTCACATGTGCTTCAATTGCATACTAACAATGAGACTGCAGAATCTTCCACATTAGCCGAGTCGACTCCCAGTTTGTCCGAGTCGACTCCTAGAGAAAAATAGTCTAAAAGGCAGAGACTCAGTCTTGGAGATCCTGTGAACGAGTCGACTCCAAGTATTTCAGAGTCGACCCCCAAGTTAGCCGAGTCGACTCCAACAAGGCCCGAGTCGACTCCGAGGCAGAACAGTTCAAAAGACAGAGAATCATCTTTTAGGCCTCTGAGAATGAGACGTCTTCCGAAGATCTCGAGTCGACTCTCAAGTCAGTCGAGTCGACTCCAAGTAAACCCGAGTCGACTCGAGGAAGAAAGAACAACAAAAAAATTCAAAACCTTCCTAAAGACAAAGAAGAAGAGGAAGCAAGAAGAAAGAAAGAAAAAGATAAAAAGGAAGAAAGCCTTGACCAAGGAAGAGTCAAGCAAGAAAATGAAAACTAGGAGCAACAATGATGATATTAGCTCCAAAGAACTACAAGAGGTAACTAACTTGTGCTTTATGGCACAAGAAGATAAGGTAAAATCTGAATCTACTTTTACAGCAAATGATTTTCAAGAAGAATTCCCTTATGATGAATTATTAAATGCTTTTCATGATTTGTATGGTGAATGTAGAAAATTAGCTATGAAGAATAAAAATCTTAAGAAACTAAATCTGAAAATTTCAAAAGAAAGAAATTCTAGTGATGAAATACAAGATAAACTAAATTCTGAAAATGAAAGCTTAAGGTTAAATTTAGAACAATTGATTCAAAAAAATCAGAGTTTAATTAAAGAAAATCAAAACTTAAGTAAAGAAATTAACCAATTAAAATCTTTTATTAACAAATTCACTGTAAGTTCAGAAAAATTAAAAATGATGTTTGAAAGCCAATATGTTGCTTATGATAAATCAAAACTTGGCTTGACTCCTTTACTTAACAATAAATCTCTAGAGAAAAAGGTTATCAATTCACCAAGCAAACCATTAAATAAGATAATTTATTTCAAACATGAAAAGAATGGGCATAACAACTTTACCTATCGTTCTAACATAATTAAATCAAGTGGTAAAGTTATTACAATTAAACAAATTTGGATTCCAAAAGGAACTATATTCCTAACTCTCAAGGACCCAAGCAAGCTTGGGTACCCAAAATGAAAATATAAGGATGTAGATGTAGGTGTGCCAAGATACCCATGGAACAAATAGAACTTTCATACGAATGGGTGTTCTAGACACACGCCAAAAAATGAAACTTAAAATATACTTATGAAAAGTAATTAAAAATAATAATAATGAAATCAGTAATCCTTGTATCTCATCATTAGTTTTGCTTTAGTATTTGATTAAAATATGAATTGCAAGTATTGATCAATTTTGTGATATAGAAAATACTTTTGGAAATATAATCAAATCACTTCATTTTGTAGTATGCTTTACTCACTATTGGATAAGTTGCTAAATGATTAATCAATTTATTAAGAATAACTCTATGAATTCTCTATATGCTTGATTGAGAGTTTTTATCCATGGCATTATTGTTTATTGATCATAGATATGAAAATGTGTACTTGGTATGCCTTTGAATATATGCACTATGAATACCAAGATAAAAAACAATCTTTGGCATATAAAATCAACTCATGCTAGTATGTACTTAATCTCAAAAGACCTTGCCATTGGCTTACTTAGATTATCTTCTGAAAGGTCAAAGTTTGCTATGCATGTTAACTAAGAAACAAACAAAAATCAATTTCTAAATCTAAAGATGTTGTTTCCATCACTAAGTTTTCAAAAGCTTACATTAGTTTTGTTCTTGGTACTCAAATTGAAATATTTTCTACATTGGCACAAACTCACAAAAAGGGTTCAAATGAAAAAGGTTTGCAAACTATGAAAATAAAGAAGTATCATGGCATAGTTTTGAAAACCAATTTTGTATTAAGTTGTGCACAGAAAATAATATTGAATACAATTGTTTCCGCAACAAGAACACCATAAGTAAAATAGGATTAATAGAATCCTTGAAGAAATGAAAAAGGCAATGTTGTATGATAGTCATCTACTTAAATGATTTTTTTGTTAAAAGCTATCATCATTGCTTGTCATATATATGGTTTCTATTAGATCTATTTTTGATGAAAACTCCATTTGATCTTCTGAAAAATAGAAAATGATCTATTGCATATTTTTCATATTTTTCAGTAGTATATGTTATGCTTGATATGGTCTTTTGAAAATAATGCCAAATCTGATAAAGATATTTCTATCTTTGGATATCATTCATCAAGCAATGCATATAGAACATTCAATGAAAAGATTCTAGTTGTAGAAATATCAATTCATTTTATTCTTTATGAGACTAATGATTTATTATCAAGATACTAAAATCAAATTATATATGTATATGGTTAATCTTTTACATATAACAATCTGAAAACTTGTTAATAATTAGAACCAAATTGAGTTTTTCAGAAATGCACTTAATGAAGAAAAATTAATGACTACTAAAAGACTAAATCAAGAAAAGATGAAATAGATCTTGATGAAATTCTTGCATGATTAGAAGTAAAGATCACCATTATCATTTGCTTGCTTTATGAGCTTTATATTCTGTCAAATGAATGTATAGAATGCACTCCTATGTGGTTATTTCATTAGAAAAGATCTATGTAAAATAACCACCTTATTTGAAAACACTCATTACAAATATGATAAAGCAATATGTGATTTGGAACAAGCATCAAAAGCATGATATATAAAAGCTTGAGTAACTTTTTGATAAAAAGTAATAATGATAAATCTATATATTAAAAAGAAGAATTTGTGATATCTTGCTTGCTCAAAGCATACATTGATGGCATCATTTTTGGTTCTACTAATGAAGATTTATATGGAGATTTTACTAAGCTCATACAAAATGAGTTTGAAATATGTATAATGAATGAATTAATATTTTTTCTTGAACTCCAAATTAAGACAAACAAGAAAGGGGATCTTCATTGACCAAAGTTAGTCCACAAGAAAACTCTTATAGAAGTTTGGCATGAAGAAGGTATATCTATGACCCCATCTTGTAGAATTTGAAAAGGATGAGCAAAGTAGATCTATTGTTTTAAAGCTGTATTGAAGCATAATAGAATAATTATTTTATCATACAGCTAGTAGACCAGATTGTATGCTCATTATGTGCACTTGTGCAAGACTTCAATCTAACTCTAATGAATCATATTTTATTGATAACAAATGAATCATAATCTGAATTTTGATAGAAACAACTGTTTAAGATAAATTGATTAAAACTTAGCAGCATATCTTATTGATAATTATCTTAAGCAAATAGAATCTAAGCTAAATTGATTCTGAAAATAAAAAATTGATTTGACCTTGATGAATCTTCCTATTGCTTCACATGCTTGTCCTTGAACTATTTTGGTTAATGAAACTATCTCTTTAGTTCAAGTGACATGTGTTTGCTTATATTTAGGCAATCTCTTGAGTAAAGTGACTCAACATTCAATTATTGTCATATCTTATGATTGAGTCACCTAGTTAAGAAATATGCTATATGAATATTTTGTATCTTGAAGAAACTAATGACTTTCTTTCAAGGAAGAAAAGAATTTTGTTATTAATGCAGGATCCTTGAGCAAGAAAATGAGAGATTTCAACTTGAAGGATATCTCCACGTAAGATACAATAAACATTCACATGCAAACAAGAGAGAGGACCTTCTTCAGCCAAAAGTTCATACATAAGAAATCTAGTAGGTATTTAACTTGAAGAATGCAGAATGAATCAGTAATTTAGATACCTCTCTCATAAATTAGCTGAGCAAAGTCAATAACTTAAATCTTATTGTGGCATGATTAAAATCTTTAAATATTAATTTCTTGATATCATGTCTATATATGTATTAATTGACTTATGCTTTTAGAAATTGTTTCATGGTTTGCTCAAACTAAAATATTTCTTTGCCTATATCATAACCATGAAATACACAAGTATATGCTTAAAATTTTGATTTAAAATAACTTGTGAGAAGTTATGAATCCTTGAGCACAATGAAAATGTTGTTTGCATGATATACATCTATATGATACATAAGATTATTTCTTTATTCTGCTCTTTCATGTAAATTACTTGAGAATAACAAAAAGAGAGAGAGATAAAGAAAAGAAAATGGATATTATTCAAGAGAAATAAAATCTAAGTAAAGGCAAATACTCCAATTTTAAGGAAAAGCAAAACAAGCATAATATATTCGGCACATTTGTGAGACTTGTGTGAGCATTCTTTTGGAAGGGATAAAATCCGTAATTAATTACACTTAAACAGGAGAAGTTTGAAGTGAACATTTTAATCTTTCTATATTGCTTATCATAGGGATGGTGCCAATGGGGAGGCTAGTGGTAGTATCCGGCACTATTTGACCCAACTATTCGGTGTAGGGTATATTAGGGATGGCACAAGAGGAAGGCTAGTGATAGTACCTCGTGTCCCTTCCAACTCCACCGGATAGGGAGCAAATAGAGTATAGAGCATAAGAAAGTAAAAACGAAAAACAATATCAAAATGTTCGTTAATTGGTTAAGAAAAGAAATTCAAAAAGGAGAAAATGAATGACAAAGTAAATGAAAGTATATAAGAAGAATCAAGTAAAGTTTTAATCACTTGGAAACACACCTTAAGGATGAAATCAGTGCAAGAATATATTTAAATAGGGGAAGTTTATTTGAAAAAAATTAATTTTGATCCTTGACATGCTTATTCTTAATATTTTTACATTACTCAACACATAATATATTTTGCATGTGGCATAATATTTTTGAATTATGGATTCTCAATATTTTGTCATGCTCCATGCTTGGATAATTTGATTGAATATTTGAAATACTACATAAACTTCTTTTTGTATTATTAAAAAAAAAATTCAGATTTATCGTTCACTATCATCTTTGAAATCTGAAAGATGAATAAATTTGTAAAAAGAAGAAGAGAAGGATATCTCTATTTAAGAAAAATGAATTGACTTTGTTTTATCCTTCGACTTGCCTAACGTTGATACACAATGTTCTAATTCATACTAAAATTCAACATTAAATACAAAGATTCTGAAAATACTCTAATATGTTTGAAATATGTGAGGATGATAGTGTTATTTTGATGATTAACAAGCAATAATCAAGAGTATGTTTACAAGTTAATTCGATACTTCATTTATAAGTCTGTTACTCTCAGTATATTTGTATAATAAGATAAAGATGCATTTCATTGTTTATTTGGATGAATCTAACCTTGAGTTACAGCAAAGTGTGGATTGAGTCGACCCCAAGGATGATTGGGTCGACCCCGGCACATCAAGAAAGCATCTGGCACACTTCTGCAAAAATGGCACGGATGAACAGTAGTTGGGTCGACCCAAGGAAAGCATGAGTCGACCCAAACCTCAAGCCTCTCAAAGACTCAAGAAAACAGTTCTCTGAAAACACTGAGAGGGTCGACCCAAGAGGAAGTTGAGTCGACCCAAGCTTGAGTCGACCCAAACACTGAGAGGGTCGACCCAAAGGCAATGACAGAATACATGACAGAAAAGGTTCTCTGGAAACCCTGAGAGGGTCGACCCAAGTTGAAGTTAAGTCGACCCAACTGAACCTTGAGTCGACCCAAAGAAATGTTGAGTCGACCCAAGTGAAGGAAGGCTGAATTGCAAGTTTCTGTGGTTCTGAGAGGGTCGACCCAAGGAAAGGTTGAGTCGACCCAAGTGAAAGTTGGGTCGACCCAAGGACAGGTTGAGCCGACCCAAGCACGGGCAGAAGCATAACGGCTAGTTCTGCAGAAGTACTTTTTGTCCTTCCAACAGTGAGTAACGGCTAGTTTTTGAATTCTAACCATTGGGGCTTGTCCAATGGATGAAGAAAACTATTTAAAGTGGCACTATTCATCAGAGAGAACATCCTTTTGCAAAATATCAAAGAGTACACAAGAAAGACAAAGTGTCCTAATCTTCTTCATCCAAGTGCTTCATTCAAGAGTCAAAAGAAAGTGGTTGAGCAGATTCCAAGAGTCATTAAGAGCTCCATCCACCCTTGAAGAGTGAAGCATCTTTGACAAAGAAGAGAGAAGTCACATCAAGCGATAACTATTCTCTAAACTCTTCTTTGTAGATTATATTGTTATATTTGCTCATCTAGGAGCTTAAATCTTCTTACTTTGTTTATTAAACTCCTTGTAAAGGTTAGTTGGTTAGCCTGCAAAACCAACGGTGTAGGTTGATTGGTGAATCCGTAAAACCAATTGTAAAGGTTCGTTGGTGAGCCCGGAAAACCAACTTAGGTTCGTTGGTGAGCCCGTAAAACCAACATAGATTTTTGGTGAACCCGGAAAACCAAAGTGTAAAGGTTTTTGGATTGTGAGCCCGGAAAACAATCCAACTGTAATCCACGGGATTATAGTGAATTCCCAAGGGGTCGCTTGGAGAGTGGACGTAGGTGCTTAGGAGAGCACCGAACCACTATACTTCTTGTTGTTTGTATTGTGATTTGTTTAATTCCACTAACTCATCAATTAACATAAGTAAGATAGTTAAAATTAAGAGAAACCAATTCACCCTCCCTCTTGGCTTGTCACCTTGGGCAACAAGTGGTATCAGAGCCAGGTTCTCCAATAGTACTTATTGATCTCACAATCAAGAGTTAAAGATCATGACAACCCAAGTGGGATGTTCTATGAGTGAGGGGCAATCCACAAATAGACCTTCTCTATTTAATGGCACAAATTACACATACTGAAAAGCTAGGATGAGGATATTCATTCAAGCTTTAGACTATGAATTATGGTACATTATTACTAGAGGACCTCACACACCCACACTTAATATAGAGGGCACTATCATACCCAAACCAGAAATGGATTGGAATGAAAGTGATAGAAGATTAGCACAATTAAATGCAAAAGCAATTAATGTACTTTACTGTTCATTAGATGTAAGTGAATTTAATAGAATATCTACATGCATCTCTGCAAAAGAAATTTGGGACAAACTTGAGGTCACTCATGAAGGGACTAATCAAGTTAAGGAGTCAAAAATAAACATATTAGTACATAAGTATGAATTGTTTAAAATGGAATCCACTGAGTCCATAACTGATATGTTTACTCGTTTTACTGAAATTATAAATGGGCTTAAGAGTTTAGGAAAGTCTTATACTAACTCTGAATTGGTGCAAAAAATTCTCAGGTCTCTACCAAGAGTTTGGGAGGCCAAGGTAACTGCAATTCAGGAAGCTAAGGACCTCAACACACTGCAATTAGAGGAACTTCTAGGATCACTCATGACCCATGAGTTGACCATGAGGCAAAATTCAGAAGATGAGGTCAAGAGAAGAAAGACCATTGCCCTAAAGTCTACCATCCCTAAACAACAAACTGAGTCGGAAGATTCAGATGATGATGATGAATTTGATGAAGAAGGAATGGCTATGCTTGGAAGAAAATTCAAAAAATTTATGAGAGGAAAGAATAGATTTCATAAAAAGAAACCCTTCTTCAAAGGTAGCTCAAGCAAAGAAAAGAGTAAGGACAAAGAAAAGGAAAAAGAATCACCTATTTGTTATGAGTGTAACAAGCCCGGGCATTATAAGATAGATTGCCCGGAATTAAAGTGGATGGCAAGAAAACTGAAAAAGAAGAACTTCATGGCTGAATGGAGTGAAAGTGAGGAGTCAAGTTTGGAAGAGGAAGATCATCAAGAGACGGCCCAAATATGTCATATGGCCAATGACGATGAGGTAGATTCTGAACTTGAATGTGATTTTACTGTTGATGAATTACATGATGCATTTTTAGAACTCATGGAAGAACATAAAAAAACTAATCAATAAAAATAAAGTTCTAAAAGAAGAAAATCAATCTCTTATCAAAGATAAGTTAAAACTATCTCATAACTATGAAACATTAAGTAGGAAACTCACAAATGAAACCAAGAATCTAATTGCTGAAAATGTCAAGTTAAAAGAAGATGCTGAAAAATATAAATCCTTAGTAGATAAGTTTACACTTAGTTCTACCAAATTAAATATAATTCTTGATAGTCAAAAAGCTGTATATGATAAGGCTGGATTTGGATATAAAACAAATAGGAAACAAAAATACTTAAAGAACATTTTTGTAAAAGCTAAAAATGAAAATATTACTTGTCATTGCTGCAATAAATTAGGACATAAAGCATATGAATGTAACTATAGAAAGTCCAGTCAAAACAAATTGAGTAATAATCATAAGCTTAAATTCAAGAAAGTTTGGGTTCTAAAAGGAACATCAAGTACTAACCCTAAAGGATCCAACATAGTTTGGGTACCTAAAGCTCTTTCTTGATCTTTATTGCAGGGGTGTCTTGCAGCTAATAAAGTGGAAAAACGATGGTATCTAGATAGCAGCTGTTCAAGACACATGACCGGTGACGTAGATCAATTTGTCACCTTGGAATCTAAGAAGGGTGGAGTAGTAACTTATGGAGACAATGGAAAAGGGTATATCATTAGAAAGGGTAAAATTTTCATTACTCCATCTACTTTCATAGAAAATGTTTTATTAGTTAAGGATTTGAAACATAACCTACTTAGCATAAGTCAATTTTGTGATAAAGGGTTTAAAGTCACATTTGAAGCATCAGTATGCATAATCACAAATCCTAAAGATAATAGCATTGTACTTGTAGGACAAAGGCAAAGAAATATTTACATGGTAGATCTTCATGATTTAGGCAAGAAAAATGGATTATGCTTAATTACTAATGAAGAAAAGAAAAATGAAACAAGTTGGCTTTGGCATCGTAGACTAGGACATGCTAGTATGGAATTAATATCAAAACTAGTAAAGAAGGAATTAATAAAAGATGTGCCAAAATTGATTTTTGAAAAGGACAAAATCTGTGGACCATGCTCATTAGGAAAACAAACTAAATCATCCTTCAAATCAAAGAATATAGTATCAACAACTAGGCCTTTTGAACTCATACACATGGATCTATTTGGACCCACTAGAACTGCGAGTCTAGGAGGGAAGAAGTATGGACTAGTTATTATAGATGATTTTTCAAGATATACATGGGTTTCATTTTTGGCACATAAGAATGAAGCATTTTCAGAATTCTTGAAACTTTATAATAATATCATAAATGAAAAGAAGCTCACCTTAGTAGCAATTCGAAATGATCATGGTACTGAATTTGAAAATCAACACTTTGAAGAATTTTGTAATAAAAATGGTATCTCACATCAATTTTTAGCACCTAGAACGCCTCAACAAAATGGGGTTGTTGAAAGGAAAAACAGGACATTGGCAGAAATGGCACGCACGATGTTGCGCGAGTCAAATCTTCCAAAGTACTTTTGGGCTGAAGCTATAAGCACTGCTTGCCATATTCTAAATCGGGTTTTAATACGACCAATAACCAAGAAAACTCCTTATGAACTTTGGAAGAATAAGAAACCAACTGCTAAATATCTTAGAGTATTTGGATGTAGATGTTTCATTTTAAACAATGGCAAGGAGGATCTAAGTAAATTTGATGCCAAGTCAGATGAAGGTATCTTCTTAGGATACTCCACATCTAGCAGGGCATACAGAGTATTCAATAAAAGAACTCTTGTAGTCGAAGAGTCAGTTAATATCATATTTGATGAGTCTGATAGTGAGTCTGCTAGGAAAGAAAATATTCTTGATGATGATACAGGAATTATTAACTTTGAAAAGTTGAATATTGATGACGTGCCAATTCAAGATAAGGGAGATGATTGCGTGCCACCACAATCTCAAAACTTGCCAAAGGAATGGAGGTATGCATATGGACACCCTAAAGACTTAATCATTGGTGATCCATCTCAAGGAGTAAGAACTCGATCCTCTCTTAGAAATTTAAATGATTATCTTGCTTTTGTTTCACAGTTAGAACCTAAGACTTATAAAGAAGCTGAAAAAGATACCAATTGGATAAATGCCATGCAAGAAGAATTAAATCAATTCAAAAGAAGTAATGTATGGACATTAACTGAAAGACCAAAGCATAACTCTGTAATTGGAACAAAATTGATGACCCAAAGATTGATTCAAAGATTGATTTTGATGATCACAAAACCTTGAAGTATAGATACTAATGTTTATGTTGCAAGGAGAAAGATATTTATTTTGCAAGGAACATAGCAAGTTGGAAGAACACAAGAAGGCCTCCAAAGCTCTCAAGAAAAGTTGGAAGAAAGCTACAATTTATTGGCCCAAGTTTAAAGTTCAAAGGATTCAAATTGGAGGAGCAAATTCAAAGGAAAATTCAAAAGAATAGTCTTCGAGTCGACTCCAGAGTAGAACGAGTCGACTCCAGGGAGTAACAGACAGAAAGACAGAGAAGCTATTTTGGACCCTGAGAGGCGAGTCGACTCCTGAAGAACTCGAGTCGACTCCAATAGCTGGCAAGTCAACACCTAAGGAAAACAAGGCAAAAGTCAGAGAGCGATTTTCGACCCTGAGATCCGAGTCGACTCCTGAGGAACTCGAGTCGACTCCGATGGTTGGCAGGTCGACTCCAAAGGAAGCTAGAGTCGACTCCCAGAGGAAAACAAGCAAAAAGTCAGAGAGCCAATTTCAGACACTGAGAGCCGAGTCGACTCCCGCAAAATCCGAGTCGACTCCGAGGCAGCGCAACCCCAAAGACAGAAGACGGCATTTTCGTCTCTGAGAGGCGAGTCGACTCCAAGACAGTTCGAGTCGACTCCAAGGCAGCGCGACCCCAAAAGACAAAAGACTTTTTTTTTGGATACTAAGGGCCGAGTCGACTTCGAGACAGTTCGAGTCGACTCCGAGACAACACGAGCCAAAAGACAGAAGCTCGGGAGTTCGGACTCTGAGCACCGAGTCAACTCCCAGAATTTCCGAGTCGACTCGAGTAAGCAAAGTTGAAAAATGCATCCATGGATTCCTTGGGATGAGCCGACTCCAAAAGTGCAAGGTCAGCTCCAGATTTTGGCGAGTCGACTCCGAGTTAAGTCGAGTCGACTCCCAGTCGAGAAGACCACTTTAATTCAAATCTGGAACAGTTGCCGAGCCGACTCCAGAAAAGCATGAGTCGACTCCTGCTATAGTTGAGTCGACTCCAGATCGCGCGAGTAGACTCCGATCCCAACGGAAACTTTGTCAGGAGTTGCAGACTGTGGACAACGGCTCTATTTTTGTCTCTAACGGCTAGATTTCTGGTTCCACGACATGTAAAGCTATAAAATCAAGAGGAGAGCTAGGGAAGAAGGCATGGAAGTGGGAGAGAACATTTAGGAAAGAGATTTAGAAGAGATTACAAGGAAAATCTCCCTAAAGCACAAAAGGGCCATTCAAAGCAAAATAGAGAGAAGAAGAGCATCCAAGTGAATCCCAAAGCTTCCTCTTCAACTGTGTGCTGCCTCGGTGATCCTCTACTTCGTGCAAAATCAGAAGAGGGTCAAGTGAAGAAGAAGCCGAGTTCCTCCATCTACGAATTAGTTTGAGGGCTTCTTCTCTTTACCTTACTTATTTATATTTGCTATATCTGCTTAAGTGAGAAGCTTGTATTTGTCTTTAAACCTTTG
The DNA here is from genome assembly GCF_009389715.1 of Phoenix dactylifera. Classification (NCBI taxonomy): domain Eukaryota; kingdom Viridiplantae; phylum Streptophyta; class Magnoliopsida; order Arecales; family Arecaceae; genus Phoenix; species Phoenix dactylifera. The sequence goes on along the minus strand of NW_024068475.1, from coordinate 88,357 downwards.
TTTTAGTATCTTGTAACTTGATTCAATCAAGGGATTGAATCAAGGGGTTAAGGTTTGTTGGTGAGCCAAAGGAAAAACCAACGGTGTTAGGTTGTGGTTGGTGAGCCTTTGGGAAAACCAACTGGGTTGATTGTGAAACCGGAAAACAATCGTTGTAAGGTTGTGGTTGGTGAGCCTGTGGGGAAAACCAACTGGGTTTGATTGTGAACCCGGAAAAACAATCGGTTGGTTCTAGTCGGTGAGCCTGTGAAAACCGACCGAGTTCGTTGTTATCTCGCAAAACAACAAGTTGGGTTGTGAGCTTGTAAAACAACCGGCTGTAATCTGTAGGATTATAGTGAAATTTCCAAGAGGTCTTGGGGAGTGGATGTAGGTGCTGGGGTGCACCGAACCACTATATGTTTGTTGTGTTTGTAATGATTCTTGTCATTGTCTAACTTACTCACTTACTTACTTAGATAAATTGCTTGCTTAACTTTTATCCGCGCATCCTTTAGTTGCAAGCATATTCAATCTAGTCACATTCTATACATCAAACTGTTGCTAAGTTTAAATTTCACTGTTGTTGCCCAAGGTGACAAGCCAAGAGGGGGGGTGAATTGGTTTCTTCTTTACTTTAGTGCTTTTAAAACTTTCTTAGTTAACTGCGATGGATGCTTACTTAGGTTATTAGAGTGAGTTAAACTAATGCAAGAATAGAAAGTAAAGCAAGAGAGAATGAAAGCACAAACACAATCCAAACACAACAATATATAGTGGTTCGGTGCTCTCCTTAGCACCTACGTCCACTCCCCAAGCGTACCCTTGGAAATTCACTATAATCTCGCGGATTACAGTTGGATTGTTTTCCGGGCTCACAATCCAAAAACCTTGTTGGTTTTACGGGATCACCAACGAACCTATACAACTTTGGTTTTCCGGGTTTACCAAAAACCTTTGTTGGTTTTGCGGGCTCACCAACGAACCTTTACAACTTTGGTTTTCCGGGTTTACCAAAAACCTTTGTTGGTTTTGCGGGCTCACCAACGAACCTTTACAAAGTATTCAAACAAATGAAAAGAAAAGATTTAAACTCCTAAATGAGCATATAGAACAATATGAGCAATGAAGAAGAGTTAGAAAGAAATTATCGCTTTGAAGTCGCTTGGCTCTTCTTTGTCAAGGAAGCTTCACTCTTCAATGGGGGAAGGAGCTCTTGATGCCTCTTTGAATCTGCTCAATCCCTTTCTTTGATTTTTGAATGAAGCTCTTGATGAAGAAGATTAGGGCTCTTTGGTTTTCTTGTGTATTCTTTGATTTCCCACTCAAAAGTTATTTATTCTGATGAATAGTGCCCCTTTAAATAGTTTTCAACCTTCCTTGGACAAGCCCCATTCGTCAGATTTGAAAAACTAGCCGTTACATGCCTTGGGAAGGACAAAAAGTACATCTGCAGAACTAGCCGTTACTGTTCAGCCCGTGTTTGGGTCGGCTCAACCTATCCTTGGGTCGACCCAACTTGGCCTTGGGTCGACTCAAACATTCCTTGGGTCGACCCTCTCAGAGAACACAGAAACATGAATTTCAAACTTCCTTCACTTGGGTCGACCCAACCATTCTTTGGGTCGACTCAAAGTTCACTTGGGTCGACTCAACTTCTTCTTGGGTCGACCCTCTCAGTAATTCCAGAGAGCCATTTTCTGTCTGTCTTTCTGTCTTCCATTTGGGTCGACCCTCTCAGGGTTTGGGTCGACTCAAAGTTCACTTGGGTCGACTCAACTTCTTCTTGGGTCGACCCTCTCAGTAATTTCAGAGAACCATTTTCTGTCTGTCTTTCTGTCTTGTCTTTGGGTCGACCTTCTCAGGGTTTGGGTCGACTCAAGCTTGGGTCGACTCAACCACTGTGTGGGTCGACCCTCTCAGTAAATCCAGAGAGCATTTTTCCTTTGTATTTTGAGGTTCTTTGGAGGTTGGGTCGACTCATGCCTACCTTGGGTCGACCCAACTCACTGTTCATTTGTGCTGTTTTTGCAGGAGTGTGCCAGATGATTCCTTTAAGTCCCGGGGTCGACCCAATCAACCTATGGGTCGACTCAATTCACACTTTGCTGCATTCTCAAGATTAGATCCATCCAAATGAACAAGACCATATATATATTTTCAATTAAACAAATATACTGAGAGCAATGAACTTATAAATGAAGTATCAATTTTAACTTATAGCATACTCTAGAGAATTGCTTGTTAATCATCAAAATAACACTATCATCCTCAATCTCCCCCTTTTTGATGATTACAAAATAAAGAGTATAAGCCTATTGATACTTGTCTTTAAAATCAGTTTATAAAAGGGATTGAATTTCAGAATTTCAGCTTTTCATATATATAAGTGAAATCTCCCCCTATATCATTCAAAATTTGCCAATTTGTTTTTTTGAATGGCTCCCCCTTTCATTTATAATTCATTAGCAATGAAACTTCAAAAATTTGAGATAAAATATGAGTTTCAGCTTATGTATCGGGGTGAGAGAGGAGCATGCCAAATTTTGAATTTATATGTGCCAAATTCTGAATTATGATAGAAATTTTTGATTTGATGGTTTTCATTGTTACAAATTGCTCCTGTTATGGGGGAATTGAGCCGCCATGCCCCACGTGATCGGCACGCGTATCCAGGAAAGCTACAGCTGCCCTATGATCCAGCACTCCGACCCCGAGTCGGACCTCCTCGGCTCCGCAGCCCGACCCCGGGTCGGCTGCCCTATGATCCAGCACTCCGACCCCGAGTCGGACCTCCTCGGCTCCGCAGCCCGACCCCGGGTCGGCTGCCCTATGATCCAGCACTCCGACCCCGAGTCGGACCTCCTCGGCTCCGCAGCCCGACCCCGGGTCGGCTGCCCTATGATCCAGCACTCCGACCCCGAGTCGGACCTCCTCGGCTTCGCAGCCCGACCCCGGGTCGGCTGCCCTATGATCCAGCATTCCGACCCCGAGTCGGAGATCTTTTGATAACGACAGGCTATTCTCCAGAGGCACGCCGCGGCCTCCTGCTCCACTACTCCCTGCAACGGCTGTACCCGATGCTGCCCACGATCTCCTGTATCAACCGTACAAAGCGGAGCTCCACTACGCCCTGCCATGACCGTACCCAGCGCTGCTCCACGACGCCCCGTAACGGCCATGTCAGTGGCCATTCTATCGTGCCCCACGACGACAAACCCCCCTGAGAGACCTCCCAGCCAGGTATATATGCGGCTGGGGGGAGAAGGGGGGGTAAGCAATACCTCCCAGAGCACTCTCTCCCACTTGTGATTATCATCTCTCCTCCTCCAATCTCCTCTGACTTGACCGTCGGAGGGCCATCACCACCCTGGTGGTGGTGCAAGGCTTGTTTGCAGGTTCCTTGGCGGAAGGTGGAGCGCAACCAGCACCAACCAAGACAACTCAGGCGGAACCCCGTTCACACCGTCGTGTCAATCGTTCTCGGTTTGGACCACCAGCAACAGTTGGCGCTAGAGGAAGGGCTTGAATCTCAGAACGATCGTAATGGCACGGCGAGGTGGTCGCGGAGCTTCCAATGCTTCCGGTCGCGGAGCCTCTCGCGCCTCTGGCCGGGAGGCTGCTGCGTCCCCAACACACTCTCAGCAGCATTCCACCGCTTCTCCTCCCATTCAGACGGTCGAACCTGCTCAGTTCGACCAGCTAGCCCAGCAGGTTCGCACCCTCGCGGAGGCAGTGCAGAATCTGCAGGGTGTGATCTCTCGGGTGCCGCAGCGGGCTCAGGAGCCGCTGCTCCCCGAGCACTCGCCTCTTCCTCACAACCCGCGCTCCTTCCTCTCCCATGGAGAGGAGCGCCGGCGCGGGGAGGATTCTCGAGTGCGGTCCATTCTGCCAGGACCTTCTCATCGGAGCTGCGCGGGGTACGAGAGGCGGACCCGGGCGCGTTCTCAGACACCCCAGTCCTCGAGGGGCCCGCACTCCAGTCGGTCCCCCTCGCGCCGCTCCTTGTCTCCCACCCACCGGTCGCGCTCCCTGGACCGGCGGGTGGACGATCTCCACAGACAGCTCCAGGTCCTGAAGGGCCACTCCAAAGATCCCTTCGCCGACTTGGAAATCTCCTCCCAGCCGGCGCTTGCCTCAAGGATCCTGCGAACCCTAAACCCGCCGGGGTTCAAAATGCCGGCGATCGAACCCTACGACGGGGCGGCGGACCCACGGGACCACGTGGAGAGTTTCAGGACTCTTATGCTCCTCCATGGAGCATCGGATCCTCTCCTCTGCAAGGCCTTCCCGGCGACCCTCCGCGGCCCGGCAAGGGCGTGGTTCGCCGGCCTGGAGGCTAATTCCATCCAGTCCTTCCACCAGTTCACCCGTCTCTTCATCAGCCATTTCGCCGTCAGTAGCCGGCGAAGACTGGTCTCCGACTCCCTCTTCGATGTCCGGCAGAACGAGGGAGAGAGCCTGCGGGATTATCTCACCCGCTTCAACAAGGCAACACTGGAGGTCCGGAATTTGAGCCAGGAGGTGGCTCTCTCAGCCCTGAAGCGAGGCTTCCGGAAGGGCAGACTCACCTTCTCCCTGGACAAACGCCTGCCGCGGAGCTTCCCGGAGCTGTTGTCTCGGGCAAACCAGTATGCAGACGCCGAGGAGGCAGCCTCCCACCGGAACAAGGAGGCCGCCGAGGCCCCTCTAAAGCCCGGGAAGAAAAGGCGAAAAGAGGCACCCCAGAGGAGGAGCCCGACGCCTCAACGCCGGCGCAGAAGCCCGTCACCAGCAAGGAACCACGGCGCCACACGCCCTCGTTCTCCGCACCGACGCTTCAACCGGTACACCCCACTCCTGGCCCCCCGGGCCCAGATCCTCATGGAGGTCAAGGGGCGGGAGGACCTCCCGGTCCCGAGGCAGATGAAGAAGATCCCTGGGAGGAAGCCTTCTCGGGCGTACTGTGAGTACCACCGAGACCACGGCCACGATACCGAAGACTGCTTCCAGCTTCGGGACGAGATCGAGGCTCTCATTCGCCGAGGGCGTCTCGGTCGATATGTAAACGACCGACGTCCCCCCGCAGACCCGCGTCCAGCCGACCCGGCCCCTCAGGAGCCTCGGGAGCAGAATCGACCCGTTGCGGGAGTGATCCACACCATCACTGGGGGCTGCTCTCGGCCCGTGAGGAACGCAGGGGGCTCGGCGGAAGTATCAGGAGTGGCCGTCGCGAAGAGGCAGCGGGTCGGAAATGTAATCACTTTTTGTGATGAAGATGTAAAGGGGGTTCAGACTCCCCACGATGACGCCATGGTGATCTCTCTCACTATGGCGGACTATGATGTAAGGCGTGTTCTTGTGGATAGTGGAAGCTCAGCTGATATTTTGTATTACGAGGCCTTCCAAAAGATGGGCTTTTCCCGACAATTGTTGCACAAAACATCCACCCCCCTCATAGGATTCACTGGAGACGCTATCTCGGCCGAAGGTGTCATCGAGCTGCCTGTGACTGCGGGCATTGCACCCGCAGAAGCCACGGTGCGGCTCGGGTTCTTGGTCGTCCGTGTCTCCTCGGCCTACAACGCTATCCTCGGACGACCCGGACTGAACGCCCTTCGCGCGGTGGTTTCTACCTACCATTTGCTCATGCGGTTCCCCACAGCGGCCGGGATTGGAGAGGTCCGAGGTGACCAGCCGACCGCACGGCAGTGTTTCCTAGCAACTCTCAAAGGGAAGAAGCCCATGGAGGCCCTAAGCGTCGAGTCACTTGACGCCAGAGACGAAGTGGCCTTGCGGCACGGGGAGCCGGCCGAGGGCGTAATCGAAGTTCCCCTCGAAGAAGGCCGCCCGGACCGCACGGTCCGGGTCGGTGCCAACCTCGACTTGGAAGCTCGGCTCCGGTTAGTGGAATTCCTCCGAGCCAATGCAGATGTGTTTGCCTGGTCGGCGGCCGATGTACCTGGGATCGACCCGGAGGTCGTTTCTCACGCCCTCAACGTCGACCCGACCCACCGACCAGTAAAGCAAAAGAAGAGACACTGTGCCCCGGATCGGATCCGGGTGGTCGACCAGGAGGTAGACAAACTCTTGGAGGCAGGTTTCATAAGAGAGGTGAGCTACCCCGAGTGGCTGGCAAACGTCGTACTTGTCCGGAAGGCGAGCGGGAAGTGGAGGATGTGCGTCGACTACACCGACCTGAACAAGGCGTGCCCCAAGGATAGCTTTCCGCTTCCACGGATAGACCAACTGGTCGACGCGACTTCCGGATATCAGCTACTGTCTTTTATGGACGCCTTCTCCGGCTACAACCAAATAATGATGGCTCCACAGGACGAGGAGAAAACTGCCTTCATAACAGACCGGGGGCTGTACTGTTACAAGGTAATGCCCTTCGGTCTGAAGAACGCTGGCGCCACTTACCAGCGCCTCGTCAATAAAATCTTCAAGGAGCAGATCGGCCGGAATATGGAGGTGTACGTGGACGATATGCTGGTAAAAAGCCGCCATGCAGACCAGCACATTGCAGATCTGGAGGAGACTTTCACCACCTTGCGAAAGTTTCGCATGAAGCTAAACCCAGCGAAGTGCGCTTTTGGTGCTTCGGCCGGGAGGTTCCTCGGTTTCATTGTCAACCAACGGGGGATCGAGGCCAACCCGGACAAGATCAAAGCCATCCAAGATATGTCCCCTCCGACCAAAGTGAAGGAGGTTCAGGAGCTCGCTGGAAGGGTCGCCGCGCTCGGACGATTTGTGGCAAAGTCGGCCGAACGCTGCCAACCATTCTTCAAGGTGTTGAAGCGCCCAAAAGACTTCCTCTGGACGGCCGAATGTCAAGCGGCGTTCGACCAGCTCAAGGAGTACATGGCGTCTCCTCCCCTGCTGTCCAAGCCGCAAGAGGGGGAGATGCTCTACCTTTACCTGGCGGTCTCCCCAACCGCAGTCAGCGCAGTACTGGTTCGGAAAGAGGCAAGACTTCAGAAGCCTGTGTACTACATCAGCCGAGTCCTCCGGGATGCCGAGACGCGGTACACGAAGGCTGAGAAGATCGCCTTCGCGCTGCTGACTGCGACCAGGAGGCTTCGCCCCTATTTCCAGGCTCATTCTGTCACCCTTTTGACCGATCAACCACTGCGGCAGATTCTCAGCAATCCAGAGAATGCGGGACGGCTGGTGAAGTGGGCAGTAGAACTTGGTGAGTTCGACATCCTCTACCAGCCCCGACCAGCCATCAAGGCCCAGGCGCTCACGGACTTTCTCGCTGAGTGCACTGTGCAGGAGGCGGAACCTAAGCCGCCGGAGACACCCAGCCTCGATCTCCCGATCTGGACGCTCCACATTGACGGGTCGTCGAACCCTGAAGGTGGAGGGGCTGGGCTGGTCCTCACCAATCCCGATGGAGTGATAGCCGAGTATGCCTTGAGGTTCGGATTTACAGTGACCAACAATGAGGCGGAGTACGAGGCCCTAGTCACGGGACTCAAACTCGCCAAGGAGCTCGGCGTCCGGCGTCTGAAAGTCTTCACCGACTCCCAGCTGGTGGTCGGGCAGGTTCGAGGGGAGTTCGAGACGCGGAGCCCGACCATGCAGAGCTACGTCCGGAAGGTGCAAACACTCATTCCCGACCTCGGCAGTGTTGACATTCAGCAGGTCCCAAGGAGCGAAAATGCCAGGGCCGACAGGTTGTCCCGCCTAGTGGACGCAGACGCGCACAACTTGTCGAGGGCAATCTACCTGGAGACCCTGGATGCCCCGAGCATTGACGGGGCTGGAGCGGTGATGGCAATTGACCCGGAGCCGTCTTGGATGGACCCGCTCGTCGCCTACCTCGCCGAAGGAATCCTCCCTGAAGACGAAGATCAGGCCCGGCGGCTTGTAAAGAAATCCGCCCACTACGTACTTTATGAAGGGAGGCTGTATCGGACCTCGTTTACCGCCCCCCTCTTAAGGTGCCTCCGCCCCGCGGAAGCGGCCTATGCCCTCGGCGAAGTCCACGAAGGCATCTGCGGATCGCACTTGGGGGCTAGGTCCTTGGCGCATAAGATCATGAGGCAAGGCTACTATTGGCCGACCTTGTTGGAGGACTCGAAGGATCACGTGCGGAAATGCGACGCCTGCCAGCGCCACGCCAACGTCCAGAGAGTCCCCTCTGTTCCCTTGGCGCCAATCACCGCGCCCTGGCCCTTCGCACAGTGGGGAATGGATATCCTCGGACCATTCCCCGTCGCTTCGGCCCAGCGGAAATTTTTGATTGTCGCCATCGACTACTTCACCAAGTGGGTGGAGGCAGAGCCACTGGCCACCATCACGGAGGCACAAGTCCGGAAGTTCGTAAAGAAGAACATCATTGTCCGATTTGGAGTACCTCGGGTCCTCATCTCGGATAACGGTCGACAGTTTGATAACAAGCACTTCCGGGACTTCTGCGAGGAATTCGGGATCGAGCATCGGTTCACATCCGTGTCGCATCCCCAAACCAACGGCGAGGCCGAGGTCACAAATCGGACAATCCTCCAAGGTATCAAAGCGCGGGTCGGCCAGACGGGGCAAGCTTGGGTCGAGGAACTCGAGAATGTCCTTTGGGCGTATCGGACCACCCAACGGACTCCTACTGGAGAGACGCCTTTCAGCCTAACCTATGGCACGGAAGCCGTTGCCCCCGTGGAGCTCGGACTCCCCTCGCCTCGGGTGGCCGCGCACCGACCCAAGGCCAATTCAGAGCAACTCCGAGGGAACTTGGATCTCTTGGAAGAGGCAAGGGAAATGGCTCAGGTTCGGATGGCAATGTATCAGCAGAGGGTGGCCCGATATTACAACTCCAAAGTCCGACCGAAGCTTTTCAGAACTGGAGTTCTGGTGCTGAGGCGAGCTAAGGCATCTCAACCTACGGAAGGTGGGAAGCTAGCGCCAAATTGGGAAGGCCCGTATAAAGTTCGTTGGGTAAACCGACCTGGCTCCTACCAGTTGGAAGCCCTAGATGGCCGAGAAATTCCAAGGGGCTGGAATTCCGCTAACCTGCGGATGTATTACCAGTAGAACAACAAGGCCAGAAAGACAATTTAAAAAGGGAGTAAAGAAAGTAAAGAAGAGGTGGAGAATCCGTGGAGCTGAGGACCGAGGATCCCAAACCCTCAATCCAAAGCAGCTGCAATCCCACCGGAAGTGGGTGCTTCTAACCGGAGGCGCCATCCAGCACCTCACCAAAAAGAGGAGGAGCCGCCGCAGAAGAAGCTCCCGCTGCCCCCAGGGGAACGCCGCCTCCAAAGGATATTCCCATCCTCCCCAGTGATAGGGGAGAGAAGGAATTCGAGGGGGAAGAGCATATGGAGGCGCGGTCCCGGATTGAGCGTCCGGCGCAGAGCTCAACCGGGAGGCTGAACTTCAAGGAGGGGAGATGTGATCCCGGATGAAACGCCTAGGGCGGAGTTCCGCCGGGGAGACCCTCCTTGTTGATCCCAGATGAAACGGCTAGTTGGCTGAAGTTGTAAGGGGAGCGCCTCCCCTTTCCTTCGACAGGAGTCTCTCAGTCATATGCCAAGGAGGAGGTCCGCGATCCATGGCAACCTGCAGCTCCGGCTTGGCAAATTCCATCGTACCTGCACCTGTATTTATAGCCAAGCTGCGGCCCCCTGGTAGTTCCGATGCGGGTGGCTCCAATAAATGCAGGCGCACTGAATCCGGAGCCGTTTCGGCTCCCGAGGCGTATCTCCCCGCGATTTCCTAAGCGTCATTCTCCTTAAATCGCATTCTTTGTGCAGGACAATCCGGGTGTCGTATACCCCTAGGTCCACGTGTTTCCGCTCGCGCCCAGGCCGCATCCTCCTCGAAGAACCCGCGTATCGCGGCCGCTCAACTAACACTCCTCACCAGCAGCAACTGGCGATCTGATTTCCCAGGTAACGCATTAATTAGCGTTTAATACCCTTCTCGTGTTCCCCCCAGGCAACGCTTGGAGGAGAGGAGAAACACGGTCGCGGCTGGGCACGGAGAAACCCCGATGGGCGGCGAGCGACAAGTGGCCGACCAACGAGTGGAATGTCCCGGGGCTCGGCCCCCGGATGCCTGGCTAACCCGATGAACATCCCGGGAGCAGACTAGCCGGAAGCCCCGACCGGTCGCCTCGGCTTGCGCCAGCCTTGGCCGACCAACGAGTGGAATTTCCCTGAGGCTTGACAACCCTTAGATGCCTGGCTAGCCCGATGAACATCCCGGGAGCAGACTAGCCGGAAGCCCCGACCGGTCGCCTCGGCTTGCGCCAGCCTTGGCCGACCAACGAGCGGAATTTCCCTGAGGCTTGACAACCCTCAGATGCCTGGCTAACCCGATGATCATCCCGGGAGCAGACTAGCCGGAAGCCCCGACCGGTCGCCTCGGCTTGCGCCAGCCTAGGCCGACCAACGAGTGGAATCTCTCGAGGCTCGGTCCTCGGATGCCTGGCTAACCCGATGATCATCCCGGGAGCAGACTAGCCGGAAGCCCCGACCGGTCGCCTCGGCTTGCGCCAGCCTTGGCCGACCAACGAGCGGAATTTCCCTGAGGCTTGACAACCCTCAGATGCCTGGCTAGCCCGATGAACATCCCGGGAGCAGACTAGCCGGAAGCCCCGACCGGTCGCCTCGGCTTGCGCCAGCCTTGGCCGACCAACGAGTGGAATTTTCCTGAGGCTTGACAACCCTCAGATGCCTGGCTAGCCCGATGAACATCCCGGGAGCAGACTAGCCGGAAGCCCCGACCGGTCGCCTCGGCTTGCGCCAGCCTAGGCCGACCAACGAGTGGAATCTCCCGAGGCTCGGCCCTTGGATGCCTGGCTAACCCGATGATCATCCCGGGAGCAGACTAGCCGGAAGCCCCGACCGGTCGCTTCGGCTTGCGCCAGCCTTGGCCGACCAGCGAGCGGAAGAATTTCCTGAGGCCTAACCCTCGGATGCCTGGCTTAGCACCGGAAGAATTTCCTGAGGCCTAACCCTCGGATGCCTGGCTTAGCGCCGGAAGAATTTCCTGAGGCCTAACCCTCGGATGCCTAGCTTAGCGCCGGAAGAGTTTCCTGAGGCCTAACCCTCGGATGCCTGGCTTAGCGCCGGAAGAATTTCCTGAGGCCTAACCCTCGGATGCCTGGCTTAGCGCCGGAAGAGTTTCCTGAGGCCTAACCCTCGGATGCCTGGCTTAGCGCCGGAAGAATTTCCTGAGGCCTAACCCTCGGATGCCTGGCTTAGCGCCGGAAGAGTTTCCTGAGGCCTAACCCTCGGATGCCTGGCCTAGCGCCGGAAGAGTTTCCTGAGGCCTAACCCTCGGATGCCTGGCTCAGCGCCGGAAGAGTTTCCTGAGGCCTAACCCTCGGATGCCTGGCTTAGCGCCGGAAGAATTTCCTGAGGCCTAACCCTCGGATGCCTGGCTTAGCGCCGGAAGAGTTTCCTGAGGCCTAACCCTCGGATGCCTGGCTTAGCGCCGGAAGAATTTCCTGAGGCCTAACCCTCGGATGCCTGGCTTAGCGCCGGAAGAGTTTCCTGAGGCCTAACCCTCGGATGCCTGGCCTAGCGCCGGAAGAGTTTCCTGAGGCCTAACCCTCGGATGCCTGGCTCAGCGCCGGAAGAGTTTCCTGAGGCCTAACCCTCGGATGCCTGGCTTAGCGCCGGAAGAATTTCCTGAGGCCTAACCCTCGGATGCCTGGCTTAGCGCCGGAAGAGTTTCCTGAGGCCTAACCCTCGGATGCCTGGCTTAGCGCCGGAAGAATTTCCTGAGGCCTAACCCTCGGATGCCTGGCTTAGCGCCGGAAGAGTTTCCTGAGGTTTAACCCTCGGATGCCTGGCCTAGCGCCGGAAGAACTTCGGGAATCAAAAGTCAGCAAGAAGCAACCAAGAGCTAAAAAAAAAAAAAAAAAAAAAAAAAAGAGGACGAAGGCGAGATGAAGAAATATTCAACGTGCATTAATTTTCAGGGCCGAGGCCCATACAATTGGGCAAAACGCCGACATACAAAAATAAAAAAGACAATGAAAGGTACAAGAGGTCAGCTTGGAGGAACTCCCGGGTCGGGAACGCCGGGCTCGTCCGCGGGAGGTAGGGAAGCAGCAGGAGAACCAGCAGGCGATGGCGCCGGAGAGGAGTCCAGGAGGGAGATCTCGCTCAGGTCAACTTCGGGATACTTAGCCGACACCCTTGCCAGGCCCTCCTCGAAGCCCAAGGTGAAGGCTTCGGCCTCCGCGTCCGACGCGTCATGGACAAACTCGTCAGACTGGCGATAGGTCCGCACTGCCTCCGACATATCATGGGCGAACTCGGCGGACTGGCGATAAGCCTCTACCGCCTGACGCCCGATTTCCGCCCTCTTCTCGGCCAGCTCCGCCTCAGCTCGCTCCATAATCTGAGCCTTGGCCTCCAAGACCTTCGCCACAATCCGGCCTTCGGCCTCAGAGGAGACCCTCAGCAGATCAGCCTGAGCCTCTTTATGCTTCGCCTCGGTAGCAACCCGAGCGGCCTCGGCTTCCTTCAGGCGCGAACGGAGCTCTTGGACGTCCGTGCATGACTTCTCCAGGGCCGACTCCAGTTCGCCTAGTTTGGCTTCAAAAGAGCGGATTCGGTCGCAGGCGTTGTCGGCAGACCGCTGGGCCTTCTCCCACCGCTCTCGATAGTCCGCGATCTTCCGGGACTGCTTTTCAGCCCGTTCCTCCGCCTTCTTGACCCTGCTTTCGAGGCCCGAGGCGGCTTTGAGTTGCTCCCGAGCCTCTGACAGTTGCTCCTCCAGGGCAGCGAAGCCGAGTGCCCGCTCTTCGGCCTCCCGGAGCCTCGCCTCGAGGTCCCCGGTCGTCCTGCCTGCCGCAGCCCGGCCTCCCTCTTCCATTGCTTTCAGCCGGTCCTCGGCCTTCGCCAAAAGCCCCGCCTGTTCCTTGTAGCACTCCTCCAGACGGATCATGTACTGGGCGAGCTAAGAAATAGGAAAAATAAGGGAGTCAGGCGGAGAACAACAGAGCCAATAAATGGTGAAAGACGGCCAGAAGAACACTCACCGACATGAGACAGACGCAGCTGGCGGCCCCAACGTCAGAGACATCCAACTCCCGGACCCGCCGACGGTCCTTCTCCAGCAACACTGTTTCGATGAGATTTCGGGCGCCATCGGTAGTGAAGGCAGACCCCGATTTCTCCCCGGAGCCGGATGGTGGTTCTGCAGCCTTACCCTTATCCATTGCCTGGGGAAGAGTCCGGCTGATCGCGCTCGGGGCGGGGGTCGCCCCAGGAATTGATAGGGTCCCGCTCGGCCGGGGCCTCGGCGCGTCCCTCCTCGAGTCATCAGGAGCCGACCGAGTCGAAGGCCGGGTCGGGGACCGATCACATCCGACCCGTCCGTCTTGAGCAGGCTCAGGTGGCACCTCCGGAGTAGCGGCAACCTTACCACCGGAGGGCTGATACAGCGTCAGCTGCCGGTCGGTGCCCACGACATCTCCCTGACCGGTGGGCCCGGACTCGTCGGTCGGCATCGGAGGTATCTCCTTACGGGACTTCTTCGCCGGTGGGGCCCCGCTCGGAAGAGCTCGTTTCCTCCTCCGGACTGCTTCCAGCAGGGACGCCCTACCAACAGCCTTCGACTTCACCGACCGCATGACGTCGTCGACCTCTGCAAGAAGGACGGGATAGTCAGGGACTGAGAAATCGAAAGGAAGAAGGAACGAAAGAGAAGAAAAGAGCTAAAGAAACGATGGCGGACTCACGGTCGGTGGGGACCGAGCTCAAACCGACGTTCACCAAGGTATCCTCAGAAATAAGGCGGCCCACCGGGGGAAGCTGGCCCTCGGTGACCAACCCCTTCAAGGCGGCGACGCCCTCGGATTCCTCCCTCGACAACTTCGACAGGCCAATTGGGGACTTCACCGGCGTCCCCCAGATTGCCCTGATTTCCCAGGAGGGGTCTGCATCAACGAAAAAGAAGCGCTCCTTCCAGTGGTGAATGGAGGTGGGACCCTCCTTGACAAGGCCGCACCCTCGCCGCGCTGCGAAGCACCACCACCCTTTGTCCTGGGGGTGGCCGCTCAGGCCGTAGAGCTCCCAGAAAACGTTCAAGGTGGCGGGAATCGCATGCAAGCGACAGAGAACCTGGAAGACCGTCAGAGCACGCCACGAGTTCGGCACCAGTTGCGTCGGTGCCATTCCTAAACCCCGGAGCACCTGTAAGACTAGGTCTGAAGGGGGAAGCGGAACCCGGCCTGGAGGATGCCCTCATTGATGGCGATCTTCCCTTGAGGAGGATGAGACATCCTCTCCTCAGGCCCTGGGAGCGTGACATTGCAGGCCTCGGGAAGGTGGTACCGAGCCACAAATCCGTCTAAGTCCTCGGCGACCAGTTTTGACTTGATGCTATCTGCTCCCACTTCGCCCATCCCTAATGGCCAATCTACGGTCAGGACGGGGTCAAGAAGGAGGAAAAGGCCGGAACGACTGGGGTGCACTAGTACAAAAAGAAAAAGTATGAAGAGCTCAAAGTAGAAGAGTGGGAAACTCACTTGAAGAGGAGGAAGAACGGCTCCGAGAGCGTCAAAGGAAAAGCAAGCGAACGTTTCGGCGGCAACAATGGTAGCGCAAAGGAGAAACTCGAAAATGTCCGTAAAGAAGAAGACGGACGGGGGAGGGCCCCCGATTAAATAGGCGAAAGGGCAAGTGACACCTCGATGACGCCAGAAGACGCCTGGCCGCCGAAGGGTCGCTCGCACCCCAAAGGCGAATCGACACCATTAAGGAAGGATGTCCGCCGAAATCCTCAGGTTGCCAGGTCAGCAGCAACCGCCATACGCCATAAAGAAGGCGGGAAGCTTGAAGCGCGCGCGCCTCTCCGAAGGATGGCGGCAATCTCGAAACATCACTCCCTTCACCTGTTCCCCTTCTGGTTCCAGGCTCGGAAGTGGGGGGCTACTGTTATGGGGGAATTGAGCCGCCATGCCCCACGTGATCGGCACGCGTATCCAGGAAAGCTACAGCTGCCCTATGATCCAGCACTCCGACCCCGAGTCGGACCTCCTCGGCTCCGCAGCCCGACCCCGGGTCGGCTGCCCTATGATCCAGCACTCCGACCCCGAGTCGGACCTCCTCGGCTCCGCAGCCCGACCCCGGGTCGGCTGCCCTATGATCCAGCACTCCGACCCCGAGTCGGACCTCCTCGGCTCCGCAGCCCGACCCCGGGTCGGCTGCCCTATGATCCAGCACTCCGACCCCGAGTCGGACCTCCTCGGCTCCGCAGCCCGACCCCGGGTCGGCTGCCCTATGATCCAGCACTCCGACCCCGAGTCGGACCTCCTCGGCTTCGCAGCCCGACCCCGGGTCGGCTGCCCTATGATCCAGCATTCCGACCCCGAGTCGGAGATCTTTTGATAACGACAGGCTATTCTCCAGAGGCACGCCGCGGCCTCCTGCTCCACTACTCCCTGCAACGGCTGTACCCGATGCTGCCCACGATCTCCTGTATCAACCGTACAAAGCGGAGCTCCACTACGCCCTGCCATGACCGTACCCAGCGCTGCTCCACGACGCCCCGTAACGGCCATGTCAGTGGCCATTCTATCGTGCCCCACGACGACAAACCCCCCTGAGAGACCTCCCAGCCAGGTATATATGCGGCTGGGGGGAGAAGGGGGGGGGTAAGCAATACCTCCCAGAGCACTCTCTCCCACTTGTGATTATCATCTCTCCTCCTCCAATCTCCTCTGACTTGACCGTCGGAGGGCCATCACCACCCTGGTGGTGGTGCAAGGCTTGTTTGCAGGTTCCTTGGCGGAAGGTGGAGCGCAACCAGCACCAACCAAGACAACTCAGGCGGAACCCCGTTCACACCGTCGTGTCAATCGTTCTCGGTTTGGACCACCAGCAACAGCTCCCCCTTAGATATATAAGCTTTCTTATATGATTTTCAATTTGTTTGCCCATTTATTTCTCTTTTCTTTTCATAACTTCTTTACTCACTCTTTCTCACAAAATTAATATTTTTTTTAAACACTATCTTTTCTTCTCCCCCTTTATATACTCTTTTCTTCTCGTTTCCTTTATATACTCTTTCCTTCTCTTCTCCCCCTTTTTGTTATCATCAAAAAAACATATATATGGGAAAAGATGCAATAAAGAACAAACTTCAGACTTCATTGATCAAAATAGGAACATTTTCATACAATAATGCCCAAAATAAAGATAAGTACAATGTTCCTCAATCAAGATTTAAAGATATAAGGCAAAAGCAAGATACATATGAGAAAAAGCAAGATACATATGAGAACTAGATTTCTAGCCTAGGCTTTAAACATAGATACTAAGATCAGCCTAGGGGGAATCTAATGGCTGGGATCTAGTCCTCATCCTCCTAGCATACGTGGCGAGGGGAGGTCGAGCCTGGTGAGACTGAGTCTGGCGTGGAGCACGTCGAGCTGGATGACTCTGTGCCGATATCTCTGACTCAGCAGCCTGTGGCACAGATGGTCCATGTGTCTCCCTCTCTCTCCGGAGTGCTCCAATTTGCTGCCTCAGATCACTGATATCAGCAGACATGACATCCAACCGGGCGTCTAATCGGCTCGTGAGCCCGTCAGTAATAGTCCTCGCCTGAGCTGACATGAGCTCTGTCATCCTGCTCCAGAAGTCATCCGTATCTGTCGGAGGAGCAGATGACGATGGTCCAGCCTCTGAGGGTGCAGTAGGATGATCCATAGGCTCCTCATCCTCACCTTCTGGTGCCTCTCCCTCTGGTGCTTCACCCTGAATGCCTGCACCAGTATGTATCCACTGCCCGTTCACTTTCTCATAACCCATGCGTATGAGTGACCGTGCAGTGTACGTGTCTGTGGGTTGCAGATTCTTGAATGCTTCCTCCTCGAGAGGTAACCCGTGCTGACGGAAGATCAATGTAAGTATCATGCCATAAGGCAATGATACCCTGTTGCTGCTTATTAACTTTCTCATTTGCCTCAATATCATGGCCGGAAGATTTAGGGGAATCCCCCTAATCATGCACTCCATAACTGCAAGATCTCGTTCTGAGATGAGATCGAATCTCCCGGTCTTCGGAAATAAAATTCTATTTATCATATTAAGCAACAACCTCATCTCGGCGGAAAGAGAACTAGCTATTACCTTCTGAGAGAAATCGAAGTTCTCATTTTCCATGATCAGCTGAAGAGCTCTCATTTTGTTATCTGATCTTTCCGGAATAGCTCCCGTGCAAGGTAGGTGTAGAAGCTCACTCAAGCTCTCCTCGGATACACGGATCCGAACCCCTCTAACATCTGAAACAAGCCCTCCCATACCAGTCTTGAGGAAGGCGTAGAATTCTTGGACTAACCCGGGGTATATCACCACATCAAGGGAGCAAAGATACTCCCATCCTTGTCTTTGGATCCATTCCCAAATTCGAAATCCTTCTTGGTTGAAAAACTCCGAATGGATCCTTCTTCCGGTAGTAACCGGCCTCCCCGCAAATCTTGCAAGGAGCACTGAGGGGGAAGGAGGAGGAGGGACCTCCGCACGTGCCTCACGCGGTGGAGACACGGGAGAAGGCTCGGTAGGGCGCCTTTCCTCTTGTTGGACTCGGCTCACTCTTCCGGATCTTTTGGCTACGGCTCGTTTGGGACCCATTTTTCTAAGATCTTAAAGAAATCTACTGTTTGGAGGAGTCTAGTGGAGATTGGAGAGTGGGGACAAGGATTTTCGGAGGAAGACAAAGGGCAAACAGTGCCCTAGATGAGCTCTCGGGCCCCCTTTTAACAGTGGGGTCCCGACGTTGGGTCGACTCAAGAATTTTCTTGGGTCGACTCAACGTTGGGTCGACCCTTGTTCTGGGTTGGGTCGACCCAAGTGCAGAACTTGGTTTTCTCTCCCTTTTTGCTTCTAAAAAGTTTTCCTCGCTTTTAATCCTTATAAGCTCCTTATGGGACATTGATACATGAGTAAGAAATTTATAGACAACAAATTTGACTCATGTTTCATGGGATTTTTGAAGTTAGAAGAATGTATCATGAGACTACTAACTTCCTTTCATATTCATTCAATAAAAGGATCACATATACCTAATTCCCTTCTGAGCATACAGAATCTATCTTCACTCAGTGGTTTTGTGAATATATCGGCCAATTGTTTTTCCGTGCATATATGCTCAATGCATACATTTCCATTTTGCACATGATCCCTAATGAAATGGTACCTTATTTCTATGTGTTTGGCCTTAGAGTGCTGAACTGGATTTTTAGTGAGATTGATAGCACTCGTATTGTCACACTTAATAGGAATATTTTCTAGTTTAACACCATAGTCCTCTAGTTGTTGCTTGAGCCATAATACTTGAGCACAACAGCTACCAGCAGCTATGTATTCAGCTTCGGCTGTGGATAGTGCTACTGAATTCTGCTTTTTACTAAACCATGATACTAAATTGTTTCCTAAGAATTGGCATGTGCCACTTGTGCTCTTTCTATCTAATTTGCATCCGGCAAAATCTGCATCTGAGTATGCGAGCAAATATAGACATGAGTCTCTCGAGTACCATAATCCAATGGTGGTGGTTCCTCTTAAATATCTAAGGATCCTCTTAACTGCACTTAAATGTGACTCCTTAGGATCCGATTGATATCTAGCACATATCCCTACACTAAATACAATGTCGGGTCTACTAGCCGTAAGATAGAGCAAGGATCCAATTAGTCCTCTATAGAGCTTAATATCTACACTTTTCCCTTTTTCATCCTTGTCTAGCTTATTAGTGGGATTCATTGGAGTGCCAATTCCCTTATGATTTTCATTACCAAACTTCTTCAGTATTTCCCTTGTATACTTAGTTTGATGAATGAAAATACCTTCTTTGGTTTGTTTGATTTGTAATCCTAAAAAGAAGCTTAATTCTCCCATCAAACTCATCTCAAATTCTCCATGCATTAAATCAGCAAATTCTTTGCATAGAGTATCGTTAGTGGCACCAAAGATTATGTCATCTACATATATTTGTACCACTAGTAGATTTTTGTCCTTTCTTTTGAGAAATAGAGTTTTATCTACATTTCCTCTACAAAAGTCATTATCAATGAGAAACTTACTTAGTCTATCATACCAAGCCCTAGGTGCTTGCTTTAATCCATATAATGCCTTATGCAATTTAAACACATGATTTGGTAATTCATGATTTTCAAATCCTGGAGGTTGTTCTACATATACTTCCTCTTCAATAATACCATTTAAAAATGCACTTTTCATATCCATTTGATATAATTTAAAGTCCATAAAGCATGCAAATGCTAGAAGTAATCTTATAGCTTCTAATCTAGCTACAGGAGCAAACGTCTCATCATAATCTATTCCTTCTTCCTGATTGTATCCTTTAGCTACAAGTCTAGCCTTATTTCTTATAACTACTCCATTTTCATCTAATTTATTTCTAAATACCCATTTTGTTCCAATTACTGAATTATGCTTTGGTCTTTCAGTTAATGTCCATACATTACTTCTTTTAAATTGATTTAATTCCTCTTGCATGGCATTTATCCAGTTAGTATCTTTTTCAGCTTCTTCATAAGTTTTAGGTTCTAATTGTGAAACAAAAGCAAGATAATCATTTAAATTCCTAAGAGAAGATCGAGTTCTTACCCCTTGAGATGGATCACCAATAATTAAGTCTTTGGGATGTCCATGTGCATACCTCCATTCTTTTGGCACGTCTTGGGGTTGTGGTGGCAGGCAATCTTCTCCCTTATCTTGATTTGGCACGTCATCTATATTCAACTTTTCAAAGTCTATAATTCCTGTATCATCATCAACAATACTTTCTTTCCTAGCAGACTCACTATCAGACTCATCAAATATAATATTGACCGACTCTTCCACTACTAAGGTTCTTTTGTTGAATACTCTGTATGCCTTGCTAGATGTGGAGTATCCTAAGAAGATACCTTCATCTGACTTGGCATCAAATTTACTTAAATCCTCCTTGCCATTATTTAAGATAAAACATCTACATCCAAATACTTTAAAATATTTTGCAGTTGGTTTCCTATTGTTCCAAAGTTCATAAGGAGTTTTCTTAGTTATAGGTCGTATTAAGACTCGATTTAGAATATGGCAAGAAGTGTTTATAGCTTCAGCCCAAAAGTACTTTGGAAGATTTGACTCGCACAACATTGTGCGTGCCATTTCTGCCAATGTCCTATTTTTCCTTTCAACAACCCCATTTTGTTGAGGCGTTCTAGGTGCTGAAAATTGATGTGATATTCCATTTTTAGTGCAGAATTCCTCGAAGTGTTGATTTTCAAATTCCGTGCCATGATCACTTCGAATTGCTACCAATGTGAGTTTCTTTTCATTTATGATTTTATTGTATAGTTTCAAAAATTCTGAAAATGCTTCATTCTTATGTGCCAAAAATAAAACCCATGTGTACCTTGAAAAATCATCTACAATAACTAGTCCATACTTCTTCCCTCCTAGACTTGTAGTTCTAGTAGGTCCAAATAAATCCATATGTATGAGTTCAAATGGTCTAGTTGTTGAGACTACATTTTTCGATTTGAAGGATGACTTAGTTTGTTTTCCCAATGAACATGGTCCACATATTTTGTCTTTTTCAAAAGTCAATTTTGGCACATCTTTTATTAACTCCTTCTTAACTAGTTTTGATATTAATTCCATACTAGCATGTCCTAGTCTTCGATGCCAAAGCCAACTAGTTTCATTTTTCTTTTCTTCATTAGTAATTAAGCATAAACCATTTTTCTTGCCTAATTCTTGAAGATCTACTAAATAAATATTCCTTTGCCTTTGTCCTACAAGTACAATACTATTATCTTTAGGATTTGTGATTATACATACAGATACTTCAAATGTAACTTTAAATCCTTTATCACAAAACTGACTTATGCTAAGAAGATTATGTTTCAAACCTTTAACTAATAAGACATTTTCTATAAAAACAGATGGAGCAATGAAAATTTTACCCTTTCCAATGATATACCCTTTACCATTGTCTCCATAGGTTACTACTCCACCATTCTTTGGTTCCAAGGTGACAAATTGATCTTCGTCACCAGTCATGTGTCTTGAACACCCGCTATCTAGATACCAACATTTTTCAACTTTGTCAGCTGCAAGACACACCTGCAATCAAAATCAAGAAGAAACTTTAGGTACCCAAACTAAGTTGGGTCCTTTAGGGTTAGTACTCCATGTTCCTTTTGGAACCCAAACTTTTTTGAATTTTATCTTTTGATTATTACTTGATTTGTTTTGACTAGACTTTCTAAAGTTACATTCATATGCTCTATGTCCTAACTTATTGCAATAATAACAAGTAATATTTTCATTTTTAGCTTTTACAAAAATATTCTTTAATAATTTTTGTTTCCTATTTGTTTTATATCCTAAACCGGCCTTATCATATACAGCTTTTTGGCTATCAAGAATCAAATTTAATTTGGTAGAACTAAGAGTAAATTTATCTACCAAAGTTTTATATTTTTCAGCATCTTCTTTTAACTTAATATTTTCAGCAATTAAGTTCTTGGTTTCATTTTCAAGTTTCCTACTTAATGTTTCGTAGTTATGAGACAGTTTTATCTTATCTTTAATGAGAGATTGATTTTCTTCTTTTAGAGCTTTGTTTTTATTAATTACCTTTTTATGTTCTTCCATGAGTTCTAAAAATGCATCATGTAATTCATCAACAGTAAAATCGCAGTCAAGTTCAGAATCTACCTCATCGTCATTGGCCATATGACATATTTGGGCCGTGTCTTGATGATCTTCGTCCTCCGAACTTGATTCCTCACTCTCACTCCAATCGGCCATAAAATTCTTCTTTTTCAATTTTCTTGACATCCACTTCAAATCTGGGCAATCTATCTTATAATGCCCGGGTTTGTTACACTCATAGCAAATGGGAGTTTCTTTCTCCTTTTCTTTGTCCTTACCCTTTTCTTTGCTTGAGTTACCTTTAATGAAGGGCTTCTTTTTATGGAATCTATTCTTACCTCTCATGAATTTTCTGAATTTTCTCCCAAGCACTGCCATCCCTTCTTCATCAATATCTTCATCATCATTTGAATCTTCCGATTCAGTTTGTTGTCTAGGGGTGGTAGTCTTTAGGGCAATAGGCTTTCTCCTCTTGACCTCATCTTCTGAATTTTGCCTCATTGTCAACTCATAGGTCATGAGTGATCCTAGAAGCTCCTCTAACTGCAGTGTGTTGAGGTCCTTTGCTTCTTGAATAGCGGTTACCTTGGCCTCCCAATTCCTTGGTAGAGACCTGAGAATTTTACGCACCAAATCAGAGTTAGAATAAGACTTTCCTAAACTCTTAAGCCCATTTATAATATCAGTAAAACGAGTAAACATATCAGTTATGGACTCAGTAGATTCCATTTTAAACAGTTCATACTTGTGTACTAATATGTTTATCTTAGACTCCTTAACTTGATTGGTCCCTTCATGTGTGACCTCAAGTCTATCCCAAATTTCTTTGGCGGTGGTGCAAGTGGATATTCTATTAAATTCATTTACATCTAAAGAGCAGTAAAGTATATTTACAGCTTTTGCATTTAACTGTGCTAATCTTCTATCATTTTCATTCCAATCCATTTCTGGTTTGGGTATGATAGTGCCCTCTATGTTAAGTGTGGGTGTGTGAGGTCCTCTAGTGATGATTTGCCATAGTTCATAATCTGAAGCTTGAATGAATATCCTCATTCTGGCTTTCCAATATGTGTAGTTTGTGCCATTAAATAGAGGAGGTCTATTTGTGGATTGTCCCTCACTCATTGCACATCCCACTTGGGTTGTCATGATCTTTAACTCTTGATTGTTAGATCAATGAGTACTATTTGAGCACCTTGCTCTGATACCACTTGTTGCCCAAGGTGACAAGCCAAGAGGGGGGGGGGGGTGAATTGGTTTCTTCTTTACTTTAGTGCTTTTAAAACTTTCTTAGTTAACTGCGATGGATGCTTACTTAGGTTATTAGAGTGAGTTAAACTAATGCAAGAATAGAAAGTAAAGCAAGAGAGAATGAAAGCACAAACACAATCCAAACACAACAATATATAGTGGTTCGGTGCTCTCCTTAGCACCTACGTCCACTCCCCAAGCGTACCCTTGGAAATTCACTATAATCTCGCGGATTACAGTTGGATTGTTTTCCGGGCTCACAATCCAAAAACCTTGTTGGTTTTACGGGATCACCAACGAACCTATACAACTTTGGTTTTCCGGGTTTACCAAAAACCTTTGTTGGTTTTGCGGGCTCACCAACGAACCTTTACAACTTTGGTTTTCCGGGTTTACCAAAAACCTTTGTTGGTTTTGCGGGCTCACCAACGAACCTTTACAAAGTATTCAAACAAATGAAAAGAAAAGATTTAAACTCCTAAATGAGCATATAGAATAATATGAGCAATGAAGAAGAGTTAGAAAGAAATTATCGCTTTGAAGTCGCTTGGCTCTTCTTTGTCAAGGAAGCTTCACTCTTCAATGGGGGAAGGAGCTCTTGATGCCTCTTTGAATCTGCTCAATCCCTTTCTTTGATTTTTGAATGAAGCTCTTGATGAAGAAGATTAGGGCTCTTTGGTTTTCTTGTGTATTCTTTGATTTCCCACTCAAAAGTTATTTATTCTGATGAATAGTGCCCCTTTAAATAGTTTTCAACCTTCCTTGGACAAGCCCCATTCGTCAGATTTGAAAAACTAGCCGTTACATGCCTTGGGAAGGACAAAAAGTACATCTGCAGAACTAGCCGTTACTGTTCAGCCCGTGTTTGGGTCGGCTCAACCTGTCCTTGGGTCGACCCAACTTGGCCTTGGGTCGACTCAAACATTCCTTGGGTCGACCCTCTCAGAGAACACAGAAACATGAATTTCAAACTTCCTTCACTTGGGTCGACCCAACCATTCTTTGGGTCGACTCAAAGTTCACTTGGGTCGACTCAACTTCTTCTTGGGTCGACCCTCTCAGTAATTCCAGAGAGCCATTTTCTGTCTGTCTTTCTGTCTTCCATTTGGGTCGACCCTCTCAGGGTTTGGGTCGACTCAAAGTTCACTTGGGTCGACTCAACTTCTTCTTGGGTCGACCCTCTCAGTAATTTCAGAGAACCATTTTCTGTCTGTCTTTCTGTCTTGTCTTTGGGTCGACCTTCTCAGGGTTTGGGTCGACTCAAGCTTGGGTCGACTCAACCACTGTGTGGGTCGACCCTCTCAGTAAATCCAGAGAGCATTTTTCCTTTGTATTTTGAGGTTCTTTGGAGGTTGGGTCGACTCATGCCTACCTTGGGTCGACCCAACTCACTGTTCATTTGTGCTGTTTTTGCAGGAGTGTGCCAGATGATTCCTTTAAGTCCCGGGGTCGACCCAATCAACCTATGGGTCGACTCAATTCACACTTTGCTGCATTCTCAAGATTAGATCCATCCAAATGAACAAGACCATATATATATTTTCAATTAAACAAATATACTGAGAGCAATGAACTTATAAATGAAGTATCAATTTTAACTTATAGCATACTCTAGAGAATTGCTTGTTAATCATCAAAATAACACTATCATCCTCAACTGTGCATCTATATAACTTAGCATAATTAATTGAAAAGTTTTAGAAGTAGTCTAAAAGTTTAAAAAGACCCAATTCACCCCTCCTCTTGGATTGTATCTACTGGGCAACAAGTGGTATCAGAGCAGGTGCTCTAAGATTAATTATTGATCTCACGATCAAGAGCCAAAGATCATGACAAATCAAATAGATAGTTTTCTAGGAGAAGGACAATTAATTGATACACCTCCACTATTTAATGGCATAAACTATACACATTGGAAAGCACGCATGCGCATTTTTATGCAATCACTTGATTATAATCTATGGAGTATTATAGTCAATGGAACACACACAAACACTAGTCATAATGAGAAAATGGTTCAACAAAATTCAAAAGCCATGAACCTATTATATTGTGCATTAGATAGGAATGAGTTTAATTGCATATCTTCTTGCATGACTGCTAAAGAAATATGGAATATGCTTGAAGACAAATATGAATGCACTAACAAATCTGAAACATCATGTGTAAAAGAAGAGCAGTATCATCCATGCTTCGTGGCACATGAGGTACGTGCTGAAACTGAAAGCACTTTTACATTTGATGAACTTCACGATGCCTTTTCTGATTTGTATTTAGAATATAAGAAACTTATTTGTAAGAACAAGAACTTAAAGAATGAAAATCAAATCCTAATAGATGAACAACTGAAACTAACTAATAAAACTGAAATCTTAATTAAAGAAAATAAAGAACTAAATCAAAGAAATCAATTTCTCACCGAAAGCCATGATAAACTTAAGAAAAACAATGAATTACTTTCAGAAGATAACAGAAGATTAACTAAAGAAGTTGACAAATTAAAACCTATTGTTGAAAGATTTACTTTCAGCTCTGAAAAATTGAACCTAATGATAAATAATCAAAGAGCTGAATTTGACAAAGTTAGATTGGGATATCAACCATGGTACATTCAAAAATCTTTCAAGAATACAGTTGGTAAATCCTCCATTGCCTATCCTAAAACAGATTTTTATAAATATGATGAACAAAAGTTAATTAAAATCCCTTTTGCTCATCCTGAAATAGTTTTTCATAAATTCAATGAACCTAATGAACAAAATCAGAAAATTAAAAATTCATCATCTACTTATGTTAAATCTATGACTGTTAAATTTAACAAGAATATGCAGAAATACACATCTTGTAATCCTAAAATCTACAGGCCTATGGACAAAATAGCTATTAAGAAAATATGGGTTCCAAAAGGAACAATAATAGCTAACCTGCAAGGACCCAAAAGAGTTTGGGTTCCTAAGTTGAAAATCTGATTACTTTTCAGTAGGTGTGTCTAGCTCTCCAAGGTTCTAATAAAAGATATTATCTGAACAATGGGTATTCTAGACACATGTTGAAGAATGGAACTTAAATGTAAACAAGAAAAATAATTAAAATAGAAGAAATAACTTCAAATTTCTCCATCTTTCTATATTATACTTTACTTATTGTTGGATAAGTTGCTAGATGATTAATCAATTTATTAAGAATAACTCTATGAATTCTCTATATGCTTGATTGAGAGCTTTTATCCATGGCATTATTATTTATTGATCATAGATATGAAAATGTGTACTTGGTATGCTTTTGAATATATGCACTATGAATACCAAGATTAAAGAAACCATCTTTGGCATATAAAATCAACTCATGCTAGTATGTACTTAATCTCAAAAGACCTTGTCATTGGCTTACTTAGATTATCTTCTGAAAGGTCAAAGTTTGCTATGCATGCTAACTCAGGAAACAAACGAAAATCAATTTCTAAATCTAAAGATGTTGTTTCCATCACTAAGGTTTCAAAAGCTTATATTGGATTTGTTCTTGGCAAATAAAATTGAAATATTTTCTGTATTTGCTAAATCTTGTAAAAGTGTTTCAAATGATAAAGGTTTCCAAACTATGAAGATAAAGAGTATCATGGCACAGTGTTGAAAACCAAAATCCTGATAAAGTTCATACAGAAATTAATTATTTCAGCACCAAGGACACCATAAGTAAAATAGGGTTAATAGAATTCTTGAAGAAATGAAAAAGACAATTGTGCATGATAGTCATCTACTTAAATATTTTTTTTAAGCTATCATCACTGCTTGTCATACATATGATTTCTATTAGATCTATTTTTGATGAAAACTCCTTTTGATCTTCTGAAAAATAGAAAATGATCTATTGCATATCTTTCATATTTTTCAGTAACTTATGCTTGATATGGTCTTTTGAAAATAATGCCAAATCTGATACAGATATTTTTATCTTTGGATATCATTCATCAAGCAATGCATATAGAACATTCATGAAATGATTCTACTTGTAGAAATATGAATTCATTTTATTCTCTATGAGACTAATGATTTATTATCAAGATACTAAAATTAGATTATATATATATATGGTTAATCTTTTACATATAACAATCTGAAAACTTGTTAATAATTAGAACCAAATTGAGTTTTTCAGAAATGCACTCAATAAAGAAAAATTGATAACTACTAAAAGACTAAATCAAGAAAAGATGAAATAGATCTTGATGAAATTCTTGCATGATTAGAAGTAAAGATCACCATTATCATCTGCTTGCTTTATGAGCTTTATATTCTGTCAAATGAATGTGTAGAATACACTCCTATGTGATTATTTCATTAAAAAGGGATCTATGTAAAATAACCACCTTATTTGAAAACACTCATTACAAATATGATAAAGCAATTTGTGATTTGGAACAAGCATCAAAAGCATGATAGAATAATTATTTAATAGACCAGACTGTGTGATCATTATGTGCCCTTGTGCAAGACTTCAATCTAACTCTAATGAATCATAATTTATTGATAACAAATGAATCATAATCTGAATTTTGATAGAAACAATTGTTTAAGGCAATTTGATCAAAACTTAGCTAGCATGCCTTATTGATAATTATCTTAAGCAAATAGAATCTAAGCTAAATTGATGTTGAAAATAAGAAATTAATTTGACCTTGATGAATCTTCCTATTGCTTCACATGCTTGTCCTTGAACAGTCTTGGTTAATGAAACTATCTCTTTAGTTCAAGTGACATATGTTTGCTTATATTTAGGCAATCTCTTGAGTAAAGTGACTCAACATTCAATGATTATCATATCTTAGGTTGAGTTACCTAGTTAAGAAATATGTTATATGAATGTTTTGTATCTTGAAGAAACTAATGACTTTCTTTCAAGAAAGAAAAGAATTTTGTTAATAATGCAGGATCCTTGAGCAAGAAAATGAGAGATTTCAACTTGAAGGATATCTCCATGTAAGATACAATAAACATTCTCATGCAAACAAGAGAGAGGACCTTCTTCAGCCAAAAGTTCATACATAAGAAATCTAGTAGGTATTTGACTGAAGAATGCAGAATGGATTGGTAATTCTAGATACCTCTCTCATAAATTAATTGAGCAAAGTCAATAACTTAAATCTTAGTATGGCATGGTTAAAATCTTTAATTATTAATTCCTTGATATCATGTCTATATATATGTATTCATTGACTTATGCTCTCAGAAATTGATTCATGGTTTGCTCAAATTAAAATGCACCTATGCCTATATCATAACCATGAAATACACAAGTATATGCTTAAAATTTTGATGTAAAATAACTTGTGAAAAGTTATGAATCCTTGAGCACAATGAAAATATTGTTTGCATGATATACATCTATATGATACATAAGATTATTTCTTTATTCTGCTCTTTCATGTAAATTACTTGAGAATAACAAAAAGAGAGAGATAAAGAAAAGAAAATGGATATTATTCAAAAGATGTAAAATCTAAGCAAAGGCAAATACTCCAATCTTAAGGAAAAGAAAAACAAGCATAATATATTCAGCACTTTTGGAAGGGATAAAATCTGTAATTAATTACACTTAAACAGGGAAAGTTTGAAGTGAACATTTGAACCTTTCTATACTGCTCATCATAGGGATGGTGCCAATGGGGAGGCTAGTGGTAGTACCCGGCACTATTTGACCCAACTATTCGGTGTAGGGCATATTAGGGACGGCACAAGAGGGAGGCTAGTGGTAGTACCTCGTGCCCCTTCCAACTCCACCGAATAGGGAGCAAATAGAGAATAGAGCATAAGAAAGTAAAAATGAATGACAAAGTAAATGAAAGTATATAAGAAGCATCAAGTCAAGCTTTAATCACTTGGAAATACACCTTAAGGATGAAATCAATGCAAGATTATATTTAAATAGGGGAAGTTTATTTGAAAAAGAATTGATTTTGATCCTTGACATGCTTATTCTTAATATTTTAATGCATGACTTAACACGTAATATGTTTTGCATGTGGCATGATGCTTTAAATTACGGACTCTCAATATTGTGTAATGCTCCATGCTTGGATAATTTGATTGAATATTTGAAGTACTTTTTTTTAAGTAATATTAAAAAAAAAAGAGAAGTTTCAGTTTTGTCATTCACGTTTATCTTTGAAAGTTAAATAGATGTGCAAAAAGAAGAAGAGAAGGATATTTCTATTTAGGCAAAATGAATTGATCTTGATCTATCTTTCTACTTGCCTAACTTTGATACATAATGTCCTAATACTTGTTAAAATATCCTCCATCGTGTATCGAAACTCAATATTAAATATAAAGATTCTGAAAGTGCTCTAATGTTATTGAAATATGTGTTTTCAATCATAATGATTTAAGATGAGCTATAGTGTGGAAGATACATATCTCAAATTATGACTTTGAAAGCCTCTATTGAAAATCTTTATGAAATTCAGAATCTGATTTTATATAAAAGCTTAAACTCAATATGATTTCTAAATAAAATCTTAATGAAAGAAAAACAGAATTAATTTTGATGCCTTGGTTGATTGCTCCGATACGCATCCGAAACATATCATTACTTATCTTTAGAGTGTACCAATATTGGTCCAAATGATGTGTCTTTCGATGATCTTAATTGTAAACAAATATTTTTAAATATATGATTTTATTTTGATATTAAAAAGATTTATTGTGCATCATGTATATATTGCTAGAAAAGAATGATTAAAGAAGAATGCATCTTTTGAGGGGGAGCTTTAGATATTCAGTATCTTTTTATGGATTGATTTTAATGAACCTCCTTATATTGCAAGACTTGCTTTAATTATATAATGAGTTTATTCCTTGAGATGAGTTCTATAAAGGTTGTCTTATCTCAAACATTGAGTCTTATGAAAATAAGCTGAAACTTATAGAAAATATTTTTTTTAGATTGACAATTTTACTGAACACTATCTTCAAATTCTAAACTCTTAAATGGAATGATCAATTGAGGGGGAGAAAGAAAATTTTAGAAGGAGAGATCTTATGGAACTCGCATAAATCTATAACTAAAGGAGAGAGAAAGCATACTAAATGAAAAGTGATCCTAATGCTCTCCAATATGTATCATCTGAAATTTAATCTGAAAATCTTTATGATACACCTTGAGGCTTGTTATTTGGTTAATATATCTTATGCATAAATCATGAACCAAATTGCAATTCAAATAGTTGATCTTAAGAGCCTCTAATTTAATAAAAAAAGGGGGAGTATGATATGTTGAATTTGCTTGAGTATCTTTTAGAAAATCTATTTTGAAATTCACTAATGAGTCCTAATTGGCTTGCTCTTTAGAACTTCAAATTTTATGCCAATTCATATTTTTTATGTATCGAATTGTGCTTATTTTCTAAAGAAATAAAAGAAAGTCTTTAAATGAGCTCTAAGATGTATCAAAAATTGCATATTTTGGTATTTGTGCCCCAATGTTCTTATTATCATAAAAGAACTTTGAAGTCATTAAGAATTAATGATCCAACATGATGATATGTTTTTCAAGTATATGAGTTTTGCACTTATACTCTGAAAATTAATTAAATTGCTCTCATGTTGATAAAATACTTAATATATTGGGCAAAAGATCTTAAATGAACGAGCTTTCATACTTATTATTGAAGAGAGGTTAGATTTCCATTCGTGCTTTCTTTGAATATCATTCGTGGTACTTCTTGAATTAACTTAAGAAAGATTCCATCTACACTTGAGTTGAAAACTATCCTTGAAATCACATTCGATGTGTTCTGCTCTGAAATTATCTTAATTGGCTCTGATCTATGCTCATTAATCTTATTCTAATATTATTGCCTTGAGTTATATGATTCATATCCTTGCAATAATTTGACATGCAAATCAGAGTACAATAAGAAAAAGAAATATTTGAGTAGTCTTATCTTTGTGCTTAATGTTTCACTATCTTTTTGATGTTGTCAAAAAGGGGGAGAAATACCTAACTATATGTTCATAATGCTTTATATTCTGTATGTTCTGAATTGAATACAAACCAGCTTAAATTTAGATATGTTGATTATGTTAAGCTGATTAAATCTAAAGCATTATCATGAAGTATGTTTTAAATATATATATTTTCTACTTCATGCAACTTAGCTATGCACTACTTCTAGAACACAATATCTTTTATATTGCATATACTCCAAGTTTTGTCATCATCAAAAAGGGGGAGACTGATGACCCAAAGATTGATTCAAAGATTGATTTTGATGATCACAAAACCTTGAGACTAATGTTTATGTTACAAGGAGAAAGATATTTATTTTGCAAGGAACATAGCAAATTGGAAGAACATAAGAAGGCCTCCAAAGCTCTCAAGAAAAGTTGAAAGAAAGCTACAATTTATTGGCCCAAGTTTAAAGTTCAAAGGATTCAAATTGGAGGAGCAAATTCAAAGGAAAATTCAAAAGAATAGTCTTCGAGTCGACTCCAGAGTAGAACGAGTCGACTCCAGGGAGTAACAAACAGAAAGACAGAGAAGCTATTTTGGACCCTGAGAGGCGAGTCGACTCCTGAAGAACTCGAGTCGACTCCAATAGCTGGCAAGTCAACACCTAAGAAAAACAAGGCAAAAGTCAGAGAGCGATTTTCGACCCTGAGATCCGAGTCGACTCCTGAGGAACTCGAGTCGACTCCGATGGTTGGCAGGTCGACTCCAAAGGAAGCTAGAGTCGACTCCCAGAGGAAAACAAGCAAAAAGTCAGAGAGCCAATTTCAGACACTGAGAGCCAAGTCGACTCCCGCAAAATCCGAGTCGACTCCGAGGCAGCGCAACCCCAAAGACAGAAGACGGCATTTTCGTCTCTGAGAGGCGAGTCGACTCCAAGACAGTTCGAGTCGACTCCAAGGCAGCGCGACCCCAAAAGACAGAAGACTTTTTTTTTGGATACTGAGGGCCGAGTCGACTCCGAGACAGTTCGAGTCGACTCCGAGACAGCACGAGCCAAAAGACAGAAGCTCGGGAGTTCGGACTCTGAGCACCGAGTCGACTCCCAGAATTTCCGAGTCGACTCGAGTAAGCAAAGTTGAAAAATGCATCCATGGATTCCTTGGGATGAGCCGACTCCAAAAGTGCAAGGTCAGCTCCAGATTTTGGCGAGTCGACTCCGGGTTAAGTCGAGTCGACTCCCAGTCGAGAAGACCACTTTAATTCAAATCTGGAACAGTTGCCGAGCCGATTCCAGAAAAGCATGAGTCGACTCCTGCTACAGTCGAGTCGACTCCAGATCGCGCGAGTCGACTCCGATCCCAACGGAAACTTTGTCAGGAGTTGCAGACTGTGGACAACGGCTCTATTTTTGTCTCTAACGGCTAGATTTCTGGTTCCACGACATGTAAACCTATAAAATCAAGAGGAGAGCTAGGGAAGAAGGCATGGAAGTGGGAGAGAACATTTAGGAAAGAGATTTAGAAGAGATTACAAGGAAAATCTCCCTAAAGCACAAAAGGGCCATTCAAAGCAAAATAGAGAGAAGAAGAGCATCCAAGTGAATCCCAAAGCTTCCTCTTCAACTGTGTGCTGCCTCGGTGATCCTCTACTTCGTGCAAAATCAGAAGAGGGTCAAGTGAAGAAGAAGTCGAGTTCCTCCATCTACGAATTAGTTTGAGGGCTTCTTCTCTTTACCTTACTTATTTATATTTGCTATATCTGCTTAAGTGAGAAGCTTGTATTTGTCTTTAAACCTTTGTTTTAATATCTTGTAACTTGATTCAATCAAGGGATTGAATCAAGGGGTTAAGGTTTGTTGGTGAGCCAAAGGAAAAACCAACGGTGTTAGGTTGTGGTTGGTGAGCCTTTGGGAAAACCAACTGGGTTGATTGTGAACCCGGAAAACAATCGTTGTAAGGTTGTGGTTGGTGAGCCTGTGGGGAAAACCAACTGGGTTTGATTGTGAACCCGGAAAAACAATCGGTTGGTTCTAGTCGGTGAGCCTGTGAAAACCGACCGAGTTCGTTGTTATCTCGCAAAACAACAAGTTGGGTTGTGAGCTTGTAAAACAACCGGCTGTAATCTGTAGGATTATAGTGAAATTTCCAAGAGGTCTTGGGGAGTGGATGTAGGTGCTGGGGTGCACCGAACCACTATATGTTTGTTGTGTTTGTAATGATTCTTGTCATTGTCTAACTTACTCACTTACTTACTTAGATAAATTGCTTGCTTAACTTTTATCCGCGCATCCTTTAGTTGCAAGCATATTCAATCTAGTCACATTCTATACATCAAACTGTTGCTAAGTTTAAATTTTACTGTGCATCTATATAACTTAGCATAATTAATTGAAAAGTTTTAGAAGTAGTCTAAAAGTTTAAAAATACCCAATTCACCCCCCCTCTTGGGTTGTATCTACTGGGCAACAAAAATGGATCTTTAGAAATAAATTAGATGAAAATGGGTTAGTTATAAGAAATAAAGCTAGACTTGTAGCTAAGGGATACAATCAAGAAGAAGGGATAGATTTTGATGAAACATTTGCTCCTATAGCTAGATTAGAGGCTATTAGATTACTTCTAGCTTTTGCATGTTTTATGGATTTCAAATTGTATCAAATGGATGTAAAAAGTGCATTCTTAAACAGTTTTATAGAGAAAGAAGTATATGTAGAGCAACCTCCTGGTTTTGAGAATCATGAATTGCCAAATCATGTGTTTAGACTACATAAGGCATTATATGGATTGAAGCAAGCACCTAGGGCTTGGTATGATCGATTAAGCAAATTTCTACTAAAAAATGATTTTAGTAGAGGAAATGTAGATAAAATACTGTTTCTCAAAAGAAAGGACGAAAATCTATTAGTGGTACAAATATATGTAGATGACATAATCTTTGGTGCCACAAATGATAATCTTTGCAAAGAATTTGCTGATTTAATGCACGGAGAATTCGAAATGAGTTTGATGGGAGAACTAAGTTTCTTTCTAGGATTACAAATCAAACAAACTAAAGAAGGTATCTTCATTCATCAAACTAAGTATACAAAGGAAATACTAAAGGAAGTTTGGGAATGAAAATCATAAGGGAGTAGGCACTCCAATGAATCCTACTAATAAGCTAGACAAAGATGAGAAAAGAAAGAGTATTGATATTAAGCTTTATAGAGGACTAATTGGATCCTTGCTCTATCTTACTGCTAGTAGACTAGACATCGTGTTTAGTGTAGGAATATGTGCTAGATACCAATCAGATCCTAAGGAGTCATATTTAAGTGCTGTTAAAAGAATCCTTAGATATTTAAGAGGAACTACGAACATAGGATTATGGTACTCAAGAGACTCCTGTCTAGATTTGCTTGCATACTCAGATGCTGATTTTGCTGGATGCAAATTAGATAGGAAGAGCACTAGTGGAACATGTCAATTTTTAGAAAACAACTTAGTATCATGGTTTAGCAAAAAGCAGAATTCAGTGGCACTGTTGACAGCTGAAGCTGAATATATAGCTGCTGGCAGTTGTTGTGCTCAAGTACTATGGCTTAAGCAACAACTAGAGGACTATGGAGTTAAGCTAGATAACATTCCTATTAAGTGTGATAATACTAGTGCCATCAACCTCACTAAAAATCCGGTTCAGCATCCTAAAGCCAAACACATAGAAATAAGATATCATTTTATTAGGGATCATGTGCAAAATGGAAACATATGTATTGAGCATATATGTACTGAAAAACAATTAGCTGACATATTCACAAAACTCTTGAGTGAAGATAGATTCTGCACGCTAAGGAGGGAATTAGGCATATGTGATCCTTTTTATTGAAGAGATATAAAAGGGAGCAAGCAGTCTCATGATACATTCCTCCCATTTCTAAAAACCCATGAAACATGAGTCAAACTTGTTATCTATAGATTCCTTACTCATGTATCATTGTCCCAGAAAGAATTTGTAAGGATTGGAAGCAAGAAAAATTTTTAGAAGCGAAAAGGAAGAGAAAAGAAAAAATTCTGAACTTGGGTCGACCCAAACCAGAATAGGGTCGACCCAACGTTGAGTCGACCCAAGAAAATTCTTGAGTCGACCCAACGTCGGGACCCTACTGTTAAAAGGGGGACCCGTGAGCTATCTAGGGCACTGTTTACACTTTGTCATCTTCCAAAAACCCTATTCCCCACTCTCCAATCTCCTCCAATCATCTCCAAACAGTAGATTACTTCACAATCTTGGAGAAATGGGACCCAAAAGAGCCGTAGCCAAGCGATCCGGGAGAGTCTCACGGATCCAACGTACGGAAAGAGAAGCTACGGAGCCATCTACATTGTCTCCACAAGGTGAGACACGTGTAGAGCCACCTCCTCCTCCCTCCCCTTCAGTACAACTTGCAAAGTTTGTGGGGAGACCGGTTACAACGGGGAGAAGGATCCGTTCGGAGTTCTTGGATCAAGAAGGGTTCCGTTTGGGGGAATGGATCCGAAGGCAAGGTTGGGAGTATCTTTGCTCCCTAGATGTGGTGATCTACCCCGGACTAGTTCGGGAGTTCTATGCCTTCCTCAAAACTGGGATGGGAGGGCTCATATCGGAAGTTCGAGGAGTTAGGGTTCGAGTTTCCGAAGAGAGTTTGAGTGAGTTGCTTCATCTCCCCTGCGAAGGAGCAACTCCAGAAAAGCCAGAAAACAAGTTGAGAGCCCTGCAGTTAATTCTTGAGAATGAAGACTTTGACTTCTCGGAGCAGGTTATAGCGAGCTCTCTTTCTGCAGAGATGAGGTTGTTGCACAACATCATTGATAGGATTCTATTTCCGAAGAGCGGGAGATTTGATCTCATTACAGAGCGAGATCTAGTAGTGATGGAGGATATTATTCAGGGTATTCTCCTGAATCTCCCGGCCATGATACTGAGGCAGATGAGGAAGGTGATCTGCAACTCCAGAGTATCTCTGCCTTATGGTATGATACTCACCTTGATCTTCCGACAGCACGACATATCTGTCGAGGGGGAGATCTCCAGGCATCTGCTTCATACTGATACATACACTGCACGATCACTTATTCGCATGGGTTATGAGAAAGTGAACGGGCAGTGGGTTCGTACTGGAGCAGGGATTCAGGGTGATGCACCAGATATTGGAGACCCTATCCCTGAGGATGAGGAGCATATGGATCATCCTACTGCACCTTCAGAGGTTGGACCATCGTCATCTGTTCCTGCGGGAGACACAGATGAGTTCTGGAGTAGGATGACTGAGCTTATGTCAGCTCAGGCGAGGACTATCACTGATGGGCTGACGAGCCGACTAGATATCATGTCTGCTGAGATCAGTGATCTGAGAGAGCAGATAGGAGCTCTACGGAGAGAGAGACTCATGGACCATCTGTGCCACAGGCTGCTGAGTCAGGAATTTCGGCACAGAGTCATCCAGCTCACCGTGCTCCACGCCAGACTCAGTCTCATCAGGCTCGACCTCCCCTCGCCACTTATACTAGGAGGATGAGGACTAGATCACAGCCATTAGATACTCCCTAGGCTGATATTAGTATTTCTGTTTTGAGCCTAGGATAGGTATCTAGTTCTCATATGTATTTTGTGTTGATCATGTATTTTAAACTTTGATTGAGGAACATTGTATTTGTTTTTGTTTTTGGCATTATTGTACTAAAATGTTTCTATTTTGATCAATGAAGTTTAAATGTTTGTTCTTTATTGTGTCTATTCCCATGCACCTATTTTATGATAACAAAAAGGGGGAAAAGTAAAGAAAGAGAAATAAGTTGTGCAAGAAAAGAGAAATAAGTTGTCAAACAAGTTGAAAATTATAATAGGAAAGCATATACATTTAAGGGAGAGCAATTAGTAACAATGAAAATGATCAAATCTAAAATTTCTATTAAATTTCAGAATTTGGCACATAGAATTTCAGAATTTGGCACATACCTTTCACACCTCGATACATAATCTGAAACTCATGCTTTATCTCAAATTTTTGAAGTTTCATCTTTAATGAAATATAAATGAAAGGGGGAGCAATTCAAAAAGTCAAATTGAAAACATTTGGATGAAATAGGGGAAGACTTCACTCTCATATTTGAAAAGATGAAATTCAGCAACTTGAGCCCTTTTAAAACTGATTTTAAGATAAGTATCAATAGGCTCATACTCTATATTTTGTAATCATCAAAAAGGGGGAGATTGAGGATGATAGTGTTATTTTGATGATTAACAAGCAATAATCAAGAGTATGTTACAAGTTAATTCGATACTTCATTTATAAGTCTGTTACTCTCAGTATATTTGTATAATAAGATAAAGATGCATTTCATTGTTTATTTAGATGAATCTAACCTTGAGTTACAGCAAAGTGTGGATTGAGTCGACCCCAAGGATGATTGGGTCGACCCCGACACATCAAGAAAGCATCTGGCACACTTCTGCAAAAATGGCACGGATGAACAGTAGTTGGGTCGACCCAAGGAAAGCATGAGTCGACTCAAACCTCAAGCCTCTCAAAGACTCAAGAAAACAGTTCTCTGGAAATATTGAGAGGGTCGACCCAAGAGGAAGTTGAGTCGACCCAAGCTTGAGTCGACCCAAACACTGAGAGGGTCGACCCAAAGGCAATGACAGAATACATGACAGAAAAGATTCTCTGGAAAACCCTGAGAGGGTCGACCCAAGTGGAAGTTGAGCCGACCCAACTGAACCTTGAGTCGACCCAAGAAAATGTTGAGTCGACCCAAGTGAAGGAAGGCTGAATTGCAAGTTTCTGTGGTTCTGAGAGGGTCGACCCAAGGAAAGGTTGAGTCGACCCAAGTGAAAGTTGGGTCGACCCAAGGACAGGTTGAGCCGACCCAAGCACGGGCATAAGCATAACGGCTAGTTCTGCAGAAGTACTTTTTGTCCTTCCAACAGTGAGTAACGGCTAGTTTTTGAATTCTAACCATTGGGGCTTGTCCAATGGATGAATGAAACTATTTAAAGTGGCACTATTCATCAGAGAGAACATCCTTTTGCAAAATATCAAAGAGTACACAAGAAAGACAAAGTGCCCTAATCTTCTTCATCCAAGTGCTTCATTCAAGAGTCAAAAGAAAGTGGTTGAGCAGATTTCAAGAGTCATTAAGAGCTCCATCCACCCTTGAAGAGTGAAGCATCTTTGACAAAGAAGAGAGAAGTCACATCAAGCGATAACTATTTTCTAAACTCTTCTTTGTAGATTATATTGTTATATTTGCTCATCTAGGAGCTTAAATCTTCTTATTTTGTTTATTAAACTCCTTGTAAAGGTTAGTTGGTTAGCCCGCAAAACCAACGGTGTAGGTTGATTGGTGAACCCGTAAAACCAATTGTAAAGGTTCATTGGTGAGCCCGGAAAAACCAACTTAGGTTCGTTGGTGAGCCCGTAAAACCAACATAGGTTTTTGGTGAACCCGGAAAACCAAAGTATAAAGGTTTTTGGATTGTGAGCCCGGAAAACAATCCAATTGTAATCCGCGGGATTATAGTGAATTTCTAAGGGGTCGCTTGGGGAGTGGACGTAGGTGCTTAGGAGAGCACCGAACCACTATACTTCTTGTTGTTTGTATTGTGATTTGTTTAATTCCACTAACTCATCAATTAACATAAGTAAGATAGTTAAAATTAAGAGAAACCAATTCACCCCCCCTCCTGGCTTGTCACCTTGGGCAACAATATGTATTTTCAATCAAAATGATTTAAGATGAGCTACAATGTGGAAGATACATATCTCAAATTATAACTTTGAAAGCCTTCTTGAAAATCTTTATGAAGTTCAGAATCTGATTTTGTATAAAAACTTAAACTCAATATGATTTCTAGATAAAAACTACAGTTTAAGAAAAATAGAATAATTTTGATGCCTTAATTATTTGCCCCGATACGCATATGAAACATACCATTTCTTATATTTAAAGTGTACTAATATTGGTCTAAATGATGTGTCTTTCAATGATCTTGATTGCAAGCAAATATTTTTAAATATATGATTTTATTTTGATATTAAAAAGATTTATTGTGATTCATGTATACATTGCTGAAAAACTATGATAAAGAAATTGAGTTCTATAAATATATACCTCAATGATCATCTATATATTTTTTTTCTCCCTACATTATTAAAGACTTCCATAAAAAAATATATATTTTTAAAAAGAGTGAATGATCTTAATTCTAGAAACATTTCAGCTCACTCAAATGATTCTTAAAAGAAGGAAAATGTAAATGCTTTTTAAAAGAAATTGAGCTTCAAATGAATCATTTTCTGATTAATATTTCTATACATTTTCTCAAATATTTAGAGGAAGCATAACTTGTTCTTGAAGGATTAAAAAGAGTGATTGCTATAAAGTTTGAATAAATCTAGATCACTCTACATTCTTGATATCATAGAATTTCTATTTTTATTTACGCTTATCATTAAAATCTGAAATTCAACAAAAAGAAAAGAATGATTAAAGAAGAATGCATCTTTTGAGGGGGAGCTTAGACATATCAAGATTTTACATCTTATTCAAAAGGCACCATCATATGGTGCATCTCTTTTATATTTTGTGGATTGATTTTGATGAACCTCCTTATATTGCATAACTTACTTTAGTTATATAATAAGCTTATACCTTGAGGTGAGTTCTATAAAGGTTGTCTTATCTCAAACCTTGAGTCTTATGAAAATATGCTGAAACTTATAGAACATATACTTTCCAGATTGACAATTTGAATATTTTATTGAAAATTATCTTCAAATTCTAAACTCCTAGATGGAATGTTCAATTAAGGGGGAGAAAGAAAATTTTTAGGAGAAGAGATATGGAGCTCAATCGCATAAATCCATAACTAAAGGAGAGAAAGAATATTAAATGAGAAGTGATCCTAATACTCTCCATTATGTATCATCTGAAATTTAAATCTGAAAATATGTATGATACACCTTGAAGCTTGTTATTTGGTTAGAGCATCAATCATGAACCAAATTACAATTCAAACAGTTGATCTTAAGAGCCTCTAGTTTAATGAAAGAGGGGAAGAATAATGTGTTGAGTTAAATTTCCTTCAGTATTTCTTATGAACACAAATTTAAAGTAACTACTATATGTGATAGATTTATAGATGGTAAAATACACCTAATTGGCAAATCAACTGTTTTGAAAATTATTTTTTTTAAAAAAAAATTCATCTATTTCCATTAGAAAATCTATTTTGGAATTCACTAATGAGTTCTTATTGGCTTGCTCTTTAGAGTTTCAATCCTGTGCTAATTTATTTTATATATATTAAAATGTGTTTCTCTCTAAAGGAATAAAAGAAAGTCTTTAAAAGAGCTCTAAGATGTATCAAAAATTGCATGAATCCATATTTTGATATGTATGCCACAATATTTTTTTTATCATGAAAGAACTTTGAAGCCATTAAAAATTAATGATCCAACATGATGTTATGTATATATATTTTTTTAAAAAGTTTTGTTCTTATACTCTGAAAATTAGTTCAATTGCTCTCATGTTGCTAAAATACTTAATATATTGGGTAAAAGATCTTAAATGAACAAGCTTTTCATACTTATTATTAAAGAAGGATTAGATTTCCATTCGTGCCTTCTTTGAATATCAGTCTTGATACTCCTTGAATTAACTTGAAAAAGGTTCCACCTACACTTGATTTGAAAACTATCTTTGGAATCACATACGATGTGTTCTCATTATAATTGGCTCTGATCTATGCTCATTAATCTTTTTCTAACATTATTGCCTTGAGTTATATGATTCATATTCTTGCAACAATTTGACATGCAAATCAGAGTACAATAAGAAAAAGAAATATTTGAGTATTCTTATCTTTGTGCTTAATGTTTCACTATCTTTTTGATGTTGTCAAAAGAGGGAGAAATATCTAAGTATATGCTTCATAATGCTTTATGTTGTTGATTATGTTAAGTTGATTATCTAAAGCATTATCATGAAGTATATTTTAAAGATATATATTTTCTACTTCAAACAACTTAGCTATGCATTACTTCTAGAACACAATATATTTTATATTGCATACTCCAAGTTTTGTCATCATCAAAAAGGGGGAGACTGATGACCCAAAGATTGATTTAAAGATTGATTTTGATGATCACAAAATCTTAAAGTATAAATACTAATGTTTGTGTTGCAAGAAGAAAAATAAATTTGTTTTTGCAAGGAACATAGCAAGTTGGAAAAATACAAGAAGGCCTCAAAAGCTCTCAAGAAAAGTTGGAAGAAAGCTACACTTTATTGGCCCAAGTTTCAAGTTCAAAGGATTCAAGTTGGAGGAGCAAATTCAAAGAAAGATTCAAAAGAATAGTCCTCGAGTCGACTCCTGGAAGTTCAGAGTCGACTCTGGCACTCTGGAGTTTCAAGAAACAGTGCTTGAGTCGACTCCGGAACTTTACGAGTCGACTCCGACTGAGAACAGACAAAAAATAGAGAGTTGATTTTCAGTGCTACAGTGCTCGAGTCGACTCCGAGACTGCAGGTCGACTCCAGGACTGCAAACAGACAAAAAACAGAGAGTTGATTTTCAGTGCTATAGTGCTCGAGTCGACTCCTACTTTAGCCGAGTCGACTCTAACCACGCTGGGGAGGCATAACGGCTAATTTTTTTTCTCAACTCCAACGGCTCTATTTTTGTCCTCTAACGGCTAGATCTTTGTTCCCACGCCATCCAAAGCTATAAAATCAAGGGGAGAGCTAGGGAAGAAGTTATGGAAGTGGGAGAGAACATTTAGGGAAGAGATTTCAAAGAGATTTCAAGAGAAACCTTCCAAAAGCACAAAAGGGCCATTCAAAGCAAAAGTGAGGGAAGAAGAGCATCCAAGTGAATCCCAAAGCTTCCTCTCCAACTGTGTGCTGCCTCAGTGATCGTCTACCTCGTGCCAAATCAGAAGAGGGTCAAGTAAAGAAGAAGCCGAGTTCCTTCATCTACAAATTTGTTGAGGGCTTCTTCTCTTACTCTACTTGTTTACATTGCTATATTTGCTTGTTTAAGAAGCTTGTATTTGTTTTAAATTCTTGTTCTAATATCTTGTAACTTGATTTCAATCAAGGGATTGAATCAAGGGGTTAAGGTTTGTTGGTGAGCCAAAGGGAAAACCAACGTTGTAAGGTTGTGGTTGGTGAGCCTTTGGGAAAACCAACTGGGTTGATTGTGAACCCGGAAAACAATCGTTGTAAGGTTGTGGTTGGTGAGCCTTTTGGAAAAACCAACTGGGTTGATTGTGAACCCGGAAAACAATCGTTGTAAGGTTGTGGTTGGTGAGCCTTTGGGGAAAACCAACTGGGTTTGATTGTGAACCCGGGAAAACAATCGGTTGGTTCTAGTCGGTGAGCCTGTGAAAACCGACCGAGTTTGTTGTGATCTCGCAAAACAACAAGTTGGGTTGTGAGCTTGTAAAACAACCGGCTGTAATCTGAGGGATTATAGTGAAATTTCCAAGAGGTCTTGGGGAGTGGATGTAGGTGCTGGGGTGCACCAAACCCACTATACATCTTTGTGTTTGTGATGCCTTATCTCTGTATTTCATGCCTTACATTCATTACTTGATTGTGTAATATCTCTAGCTTTGTTTTCTATAGAGTTATAAGATATTGTTTAGAATTTGCTTAGCTTCCATTCCATTCTTACTATGCACATAGATTAAAATTGATCATACAACTATAAGTTAATTTTAGATCAATTGGACCCTAAAGCCATAGCATAATTGCTCTAGCTTAATTTTCCACTGCTTTACTTGTAATTGCCTAGAGTTTAAGTAAATAACATCTTATCATTCTGCTGCATTCAATTCAAAGTAAAAAATTAGGGAACATAATTTTTAGAAAATCCAATTCACCCCCCCCCCCCCCCGCTTTGGTTGTCACCTTGGGCAACAAACATACTAGTTCATAAATATGAACTATTTAAGATGGAATCTAATGAAACTATCATTTGCATGTTTACTAGATTTATTGATATTGTCAATGGCCTAAAAAGCCTTGGGCAAAATTATACTAACAGTGACCTTGTCAGGAAAATTCTTCGATGTTTGCCAAGGTCATGGGAAGCCAAGGTAACGGCAATCCAAGAAGCCAAGACTTGAACAAGCTGTGTTGCCCAGAGATGGTCACCCAAGAGGGGGGTGAATTGGGTATTTAAAACTTTTCGCCTAATTAAAAATAAAACACACAAATATATGCACTAAAGTAAAGAAGGAGAATGAGAAAGGTCAATCGCAAACACAAGGTTTTATAGTGGTTCGGAGCTTCCACTGCTCCTACATCCACTCCCCAAATCACCTTTGGGAATTTCCACTATAATCCAAGATACAGTATGGTAGTTTTGCGAGTTCACTACCTAACTCGTTGTTTTACACCGGGCTCACAACAAACCCTAACACCCCCAATTTCACTTAGGCTTGGGACGCCTTTCCCTTGTTCCACGTCCCTTGACTGGAACAAGCACCACAATGAAAGAGTTTACACAGAAAAGAAAAGCTCTAGAAAAGCAAATATGCAATGATGAACATAGAACCCGGAAGAATCCTTTTGCCGTTGGAAGCGTGGGAAATGGTGATTCTTCCGATGTGGATCGCGTAGATTTGAGTGTGAGCTTTGAATGCACGAGCGGAAGAGAGTGGTTGAGCTTGAAATCACTTGGGAAGCTTGAAAGCACTTGATTTCTTCACTTGAATGCACTCACTCCCTTGAACTTCTCTCTCTTGCTTCTCTCTTAAATGATCTAGCTTTTGGGTTGGTGAAAAGTTGTTTTGAAGCACTTAAGAGCTCCCTTTTATAGCCCAAAAAGCAAATATAGCCGTTAGAGATAAAAGTAAAAGAGATTGAAATTCAAACCAAACCTGTAAAAGTGTCAGTCGCGTTCCAGGCGTTCCGGGACGTCTCCGCTTCAACGAGAGACGTCTCGGCTACAAGATTTTACTTTTTACGTTGTCTGGGGTCGACTCGGCACTTTACGGGGACGACTCTGCTTGTTTGCACTTTTTGAATGGGGACGACTCCACTGTCTTGGGGTCGACTCCGCTTCTTTATCTCCGAAAAACATGTCCTCTGGAATTCCCTGAGAGAGCCGACTCCGCTCTTTCAGGGACGTCTCCGCTGCCTTATCACCGAAAAAATCATTTCTGGAAAACCCTGAGAGAGCCGTCTCCGCTATCTTGGGGACGACTCGAGAAGTCTCCTTTTTACTTGTGGGGACGACTCTGCTTGCTGTGGGGACGTCTCGCGCATATCTCTTGAAAACTGCCTTTCTGCCGCCACTGAGAGAGTCGACTCCGCTACTGAGAGAGTCGACTCCGCTGTCGTGGGGACGACTCGGCAGGTGCTTCCTGTTGTGCCAGAGACGTCTCTGAGACTATCAGGAGACGTCTCGGCTGTCCCTGAACTTTTTCTTTCATCTCAAAAAAATTCTTCATAAATTCATAAAAATTATGGGAACTTGCCTAGACATTTCTTAACAATATTCTTAATAAAACACATGAATTTCTCAATTAAATTGTTAAGATAAATAGAATTATACTCATGTTTTGTATTCATCAAAATCCATTAGGGGTCAACAATCTCCCCCTTTTTAATGATGACAAAACACTG
This sequence comes from Phoenix dactylifera, assembly GCF_009389715.1. Taxonomy (NCBI): domain Eukaryota; kingdom Viridiplantae; phylum Streptophyta; class Magnoliopsida; order Arecales; family Arecaceae; genus Phoenix; species Phoenix dactylifera. The sequence continues at coordinate 43,899 of NW_024068475.1, read as the reverse complement.
AGTATATGCAAAATTCGAAATTTAAACATATACACAGTATTTGCTCAGATGTACAGGTATAAAGATAATTGAAAGCTAAGTTCTTTTTGACTCCCCCTTTCTTTTCCAGAAGGGCAATTATCTTAAAGCCAATATTCTTCAATTTTATCTCTTCCAATTCAACTTTTAAGCATGAATTTTGTATTTTGCATTCCAATGTATCCATATTGGTTCTACTCCCCTTATCCATATGGTTCTATGGTTCTACTCCCCCTTTTGTCATCAACAATGAAGGGGACAAATTATCTGTAGGTGCTTAAAGCATACTTCCTAGTAAGATTCAGCATATTTCCATGAACGACTCAAGAATATTCAAGTTGTGCTCCCCCTGTCCAAGTCATTTCTATTAATGAATTCAGTCATTCATATCACTCCCCCTTTGTTTTGGAATTCATTTCAGACTCATCTTTTTGTTTAGTATAGTTATCACAAGATGTTGCCCCCTCTGTTTTAGATGCATTGTTTCTTTGTATCAAATTTGAACACTCAAGGTATGTGATGAGATTTTATGGCACATCACAAACTCACATACACAATCACATACACAGAGTTAGAAATGTACACAGGGTTTCAAAAAGAGATAGTATGTCATTCATATGTCATTGTAAACCTTTGAAGTCAGTACATAGTCAAAAGAAAAAATCATTACAAGTATTGATTTCTAATACAAAAAGTGTTTCAAAATAGCCTAGGGTTTACAAAAAGAAGATTCCTAGATGTTACAAAGCGTCCCTTATCGGCGACGTTGCTCATAAATCCTACAAGCTGCATCTATAAAAGCATTGATTGAATCCATTAGGGTCTTAAATTGATCTCCCTGTGACTTGTGGAAGGCTGCCACAAGTGCTTCAAATTCTTCAGTTGCCATTTCAATCCTCCCTCTAAGTTGGACAACTAAAGTGCCCACATTGCCTCCTGGGCTTGTCAACTCTTTGAGGCTCTTGGAAATGGTCTTCAAGCTGTCCTTGAGCTCTATTGATCTGAATTTTTGGGAGGCATCCACACCAATTATTTCATGTGTTGTGGCTTCAATTTGACTTCTAATGTCCTTCAGCTCTTGTAGAAGCACTTCATGTGAAGCTCTGAAGGGGGCCAACTCTGTAGAGATCATGGATCTCATCTCCTCCCTCATTTGTTGGCAAATTGCAGATGCTAGGGTGCGCATCTGATCTTCTGAAAGAAAGGAGGGCCCGCTAACTGGAGGAGGTGGTGGCATGGGATGTGGAAGGTCCAGCTGAGCTGGAGGGTATATCAGGGATATCCAAGTGGCTAGGTGGAGGAGAGTGATGGTCAGACTCATGATGTGGGTTCTCGGGCTCTAGGGATTGGGCTTTTCTCTTTGGTACCTTCACCCACGACCCATCTATCTTATGAAATTCCATTCTTCTCATTGTGCCCTCATTATAATAGTCGGTGTTTCTCAAGGGCTTTGCAGGTTCATTTGTTGGAATGGGAACTTTGAAGTGTTTGAAAACTAAGGTAAAGATCATGCCGTAGGGTAAACTAAACCTAGAATACCTATGACATAGGGCAATGTAGTTTAGCATAAGTCTAGGAGGTTTAGGGGTATCCCTAGTAGGATATGGTGCATTATAACTAAATCTCGCTCCGAAACAAAATCGAAGCGACCGGTTTTGGGAAATAGGACCCGGTTGACAATACTTAAAAGAAGTCTCATCTCTGCATTTAAGTCCTGGGAATTGACAACATCAAGAGGGCCGCAGTCCTCTCTTCCTAAAAGTAGATTTAGGGCTGATTCTCTTTGGGAATGTGAGGTTGGGCCTCACCGTCCTTAGGGATTTGTAAGACAGTGGATAGGACATCTTCATTGACTTCTACTAATGTCCCCCGGACATATGCAGTGTACCCTTGTCCCCTAAGGCCATATTGCTAAAAGTTCTCTAACTAGGCCGGGGTAGGTCGAGGTATTTAGGGTACAAAGGTGCTCCCACCCTTGGGCTCGGAGTCTCTCTCCAATAGAGAACCCCTCATGATCTAAAAATGAGAAATCTATGTACCTTCGGTCGTGACTGTGCGATTTGCACAGGAATAGTCGTGGTTGGCGGAGCAACCGGAGGAGACGGCGGGGAATGTTCTTCCCTCCGTTCCTCATCGTCGGCCGCTGCCCTAGGTCGCCTTCCACGGGTTGTCCTAGCTCTTTTGGGTGCCATGATTGGAAATCCTAAGAAAAAATGGAGAAGGAGGCTAGGGTTTGTGATGGAGAACAAATGGAGGCTAGGGTTTTCGTTTTTGGTCGGGGATGAGAGAAGAAGCTCGGGTCGGCTCGAGCTGTTTCACTTATTTTAAAAACCCTAGTTCGGTCCCCGAGACGGTCTCTGCGACTAAGGCGAGACATCTCGCCTGGGGGACGTCTCTGCGACTTGCCAGAGACGTCTCCGGCACTGAAAAATTTCAGACTGAATTTTATCTTTTCCCAAATTTTTATTTAATCGCCCTAAACAACATGATTTCTTTTGATAAACACAGAGTGAATTTGTTTGTGGTCCTCCCCATTAATAATACACCCTATAATAATTTGGTTATGATTTTTGAATTATTAATATTGAAATGAGGAATGTTTGACCAAATTTCGAATACCTATGATATAGGCTCTGAAAATATCTCTATGAAGAGTCCAAGGGAGGGTAACCATCCTCGGAAAGTCAAACAGTTCGTCATTTAGATTAGATGGATTCATGCTTTCACTTATATTGACCTTTGAGATGGATTACTAGTTTGAGTAGCAAAGCAATGCAATACAAATTCAATTCATTTGCTAGGATCATACAAGCTTAAAGCATTCCTCAAGAAATTGAATCTATCTTTACAAAGGGCTTTGTAAAGATATCAGCCAATTGATTTTCAGTACATACATATTCAATCATCACATCATTTTTCAGCACATGATCCCTAATAAAGTGATGCCTAATCTCTATATGCTTTGACTTAGAGTGTTGGACAGGATTTTTTGTTAAATTAATTGCACTTGTATTATCACATTTAATTGGTATATTATCCATTTTGATACCGAAATCTTCAAGTTGTTGCTTAATCCAAAGAACTTGGGCACAACAGCTTCCAGCTGCAATGTACTCAGCCTCAGCTGTGGACAAGGCAACTGAATTTTGTTTCTTGCTAAACCAAGAAACCAAATTGGCACCCAAGAATTGACATGTGCCACTTGTGCTTTTTCTGTCAGTTTGCACCCAGCAAAATCAGCATCGGAATAAGCAATTAAATTTATGTCAGATTGTTTAGAATACCATAAGCCTACATTAGATGTCCCTACTAGATATCTAAAAATTCTCTTAACAGCTTGCAAGTGTGATTCCTTAGGACATGCTTGTATCTAGCACACATACAAACACTGAATAATATATCTGGTCTACTAGCAGTAAGGTAAGTAGAGAGCCTATCATACCTCTGTACAATTTGCAGTCTATACTTTTACCTTTTTCATCTTTGTCAAGCTTGCAACTTGAGCCCATGGGTGTGCTGATTTCCTTTGCATCCTTCATCTTGAATTTTTCCAACATTTCTTGATGTATTTGGACTGACTGATGAAGATGCCCTCCTCTGATTGTTTTATTTGTAGCCCAAGGAAGAAGTTGAGCTCACCCATCATGCTCATTTCAAATTCTCCCTGCATAAGCTTGGCAAACTCTTGACAAAGACTATCATTAGTAGCACCAAAAATTATATCATCCACATAAATTTGTACAAGCAATAAGTCATTTCCTTTTCTTTTAATAAAGAGGGTTTTGTCTACATTTCCTCTCTTAAATTTGTTTTCAATTAGGAAATTACTTAATCTTTCATACCATGCCCTAGGGGCTTGCTTAAGGCCATACAATGCTTTATACAATTTATACACATAATCTGGATGTAAGTGATTTTCAAAACCTGGAGGTTGTCCTACATAAACTTCCTCCATTATATAGCCGTTTAAAATGCACTTTTTACATCCATTTGATAGAGTTTAAAATCCATGAAGCATGCATATGCCAAAAGTAATCTAATAGCTTCTAATCTAGCAACAGGAGCAAAAGTTTCATCAAAGTCTATTCCTTCCTCCTGATTATATCCTTTGGCCACTAGCCTGGCTTGTTTCTTATTACTATCCCATCTTCATCTAGTTTATTTCTATATACCCATTTGGTGCCTATAATTGAAACATTAGGGGGTCTTTTCATTAGAGTCCAAACTTTATTTCTTTCAAATTGATTTAATTCCTCTTGCATAGCATTCATCCAATTATCATCTTTTTCAGCTTCTTCTAGTGATTTAGGCTCTATTTGTGAAACGAAAGCAAGATAATTACTAGTATTTCTTAGAGAGGATCTAGTTCTTATACCTTGTGAAGGATCACCAAGGATTAGATCCTTTGGATGACCATGTGCATACCTCCATTCCTTAGGAAGATCTTGAATTCTTGATGGAGGTTGATCTTCTTCACCTTGCTGATTTGTATCTTCTTTGATCTCATCCTCATGTTGTTTGTCTTGTATGGAGAATTCCTTCATTCGGTCTTCAAGTATACCTGCATCACCATCTTTTCTTTTCTAGAAGAATCTCCATTAGCTTCATCAAAAACAACATGAATGGATTCTTCAACAACAAGAGTTCTCTTGTTGAAGACCTTGTATGCTCTACTAGATGAGGAATAACCTAAGAAGATCCCCTCATCTGATTTAGCACTAAATTTGCTTAGATTGTCCTTTCCATTATTTAAAACAAAGCATCGACAACCGAAAACATGAAAATAGCTTATATTTGGTTTCTTACCCTTTATTAACTCATAAGGTGTTTTCTTCAAGATGGATCTAACTAATGCACGGTTCAAAATGTGACATGCAGTATTTATTGCTTCAGCCCAGAAATATTTTGGTAGATCCGATTCGCACAACATGTACGAGCCATATCTGCTAGTGTGCGATTCTTCCTCTCTACCACCCCATTTTGTTGGGGTGTTCTAGGTGCCGAGAAATTGTGATTGATACCATTTTCATCACAAAACTTTTCAAAGTGCTGATTTTCAAACTCGGTACCATGATCACTCCTAATGCTTTTAATTTAAGATTGAGTTCATTCGAAACTCTATTATAAAACTTGATAAAAGCGGGAAAGGACTCATCTTTATGTGCAAGAAATGAAACCCATGTAAAACGTGAAAAATCATCAATAATTACAAGACCAAATTTCTTACCCCCTAGACTAGCAGTTCTAGTGGGTCCAAACAAGTCCATGTGAATTAGTTCCAAGGGACGACTCGGCAGGTGCCGGGGACGTCTCCAAGTGTGCCAGTTCTTCCTGTTTGTGCCAGAGACGTCTCTGAGACTATCAGGAGACGTCTCGGCTGTCCCTGAACTTTTCTTTCATCTCAAAAAAAAATTCTTCAATAAATTCATAAAAATTATGAAAACTTGCCTAGATATTTCTTAACAATATTCTTAATAAAACACATGAATTTCTCAATTAAATTGTTAAGATAAATGGGAATTATACTCTAGTGTTTTGTATTCATCAAAATCCATTAGGGGATCAACAAGCTGCCACTTGAGGAGCTTCTTGGATCCCTGATGATGCATGAGCTCACAATGAAACAACACAGCGAAGAAGAATCCTCTCATAAGAAAAAGGTAATAGCCCTCAAATCTACTTCTTCTAACAAGGATCTATCTTGCAGTAGCAGCAGCGAAAAAGAAGATAATGAGAGAGATGATGATGAGGCTCTTCTCGTGCGAAAGTTCAGAAAATTCATCAACCGGAAGAAGTCCTTTCATCAGAGGAGAGGTCCCTCAAGTTCCTACAACAAGGATAAAGGTAAGGAAAGGAAAAATGAAGGAATCGGATGCTATAAATGCAAGAAGCCGGGACATTTCAGAGTTGACTGTCCCTTTCTGAAGAATGGCAGCAAATATAAGAAAAGAAAGTCCTCGCCTCCACCTTGACGGACTCCAATTCATCATCATCATCATCGGATGAGGAACAAGAGAAAATGACCAACTTCTGTTTTATGGCGAATAAAAATGAGGTAACATCTGAAACGTATTTAGATTTTACCTTTGATGAATTGTATGATGCTTTTAATAAACTAATGGATGAATATAAGTCAATAAACCTTAAAAATAAAAAGTTGAAGCAAACTAATCAATACTACACTCACAAATATGATAGTCTAATTAAGGAAAAAGACTCCATTAGTAAAGAAAACTTAGGACTTAAAACAAGCAACCAATTGCTAACCCAAAAAACTAATATTTTAATTAAAGATAACGAAAAATTAACTAAGGAAGTTTCAGAACTTAAAAACAGTAACCGAACTCTAAAAGATAACTTTACAAAAGACCTAAATTCACTAAAAACAGAAAAACTAAACTTAACAAAAGAACTTGAAAAGTATAAACCTATAGTTGAGAAATTTACCTTTAGTTCTGAAAAACTAGACATGATACTTAATAGTCAAAGAGCTGTATTTAGTAAAGCCGGCTTAGGGTATAAGCCTAACAACAAACAAAAATTTCTTAAATTTTTTTTTGTAAAGGCCGGAGAAAGTAAAACCAAAAATGCAACTTGTTTTCATTGTAGTAAAGTAGGACATATAGCTACTGTGTGTAACCACAAAAAATCTGAAATTAAAAGAAAGATTAAAAAGATTTGGGTTCCAAAAGGAACCAACGTTACTAACCTTGAAGGACCCAAGAAAACTTGGATACCTAAAATTGTGTGGAGTGATTGATTATAACTCTATTTGATTTTGATGAGCTCAAAGCATTTGAGTATATCTTTTGTTTACTAATGAATTCAATCTAGTGTTTCAGTGAAAAATCTTGTAAATTTATGGTTAAGTGTCTCTAGATTTGGTTCAAGACATTTTGGATAAGTTAAGAAGTCAACTTGAACCAAAGTCTGAGACTCGAGTCGACTCCGGGATATTACAAGTCGACTCCAAGCGTATCAGAAGCATTGGCACAGGCGCGAGTCGACTCCGGAACATTACGAGTCGACTCCGACTGAGAACAGACAGACGAACAGAAAGACTCAACTCAAAACCTGTCAGCGAGTCGACTCCTGAAGAGCGCGAGTCGACTCCGATACTTGCCGAGTCGACTCCAGAGTAGTATGAGACGACTCCAGGGAGTTACAGACAGAAAGACAGAGAAGTCATTTTGGACCCTAAGAGCCGAGTCGACTCCTAAGGAACGCGAGTCGACTCCGATGGTTGGCAGGTCGACTCCAAAGGAAGCGAGAGTCGACTCTCAGTGTTATACAAGGCAAAAGTCAGAGAGCTACTTTCGGACACTGAGAGCCGAGTCGACTCCCGCAAAGCCCGAGTCGACTCCGAGACAGCGCGACCCCAAAAAGACAGAAGACAGTATTTTTGTCTCTGAGACACGAGTCGACTCCAAGACAGTTCGAGTCGACTCCAAGGCAGCGCTACTCCAAAAAGACAGAAGACTGGTTTTCGGATACTGAGAGCCGAGTCGACTCCCAAACAGTCCGAGTCGACTCCAAGACTGCACGAGCCAAAAGACAAAAGATCGGGAGTTCGGGCTCTGAGCGCCGAGTCGACTCCCAGAATTTCCGAGTCGACTCGAGTGAGCGAAGTTGAAGAATACCTCTATGGATTCCTTGGAATGAGCCGACTCCAAAAGTGCCAGGTCAGCTCCAGATTTTGGGGAGTCGACTCCGGGTTAAGTCGAGTCGACTCCCAGTCGAGAAGACCACTTTAATTCAAATCCGGAACAGTTGCCGAGCCGACTCCAGAAAAGCATGAGTCGACTCCTGCTACAGCCGAGTCGACTCCAGATCGCGCGAGTCGACTCCGATCCCAACGGACACATTGTCAGGATGTGCAGAATGTGCAGAACGGCTAGTAAAGTGTGTCTAACGGCTAGTTTCCGTGGGGAATGGCTTAAATAGCCACAGAGGACTGTAGCAAAGCAGAGAAGTAACATTCCTTTCAAAGAAAACACAATAACTTCATCTGCCAAAGGGATTTCAACGGAAAAGAAGAAAGAGATCCATTAACTCCATTCAACCAACTCTTCCCAGCATTAAAGAAGTCTCCTTCTGCCTTCAAGTCTTAAAGACATTCAAGAGGAGACCCAGAGTTCAAGAAGCCCTCCTCTACTTCATCATAAACGTGTTTGAGGGCTCTTAACTTTTCTCTTATTTATATCGCTGTATATCTGCTTTTTAGAAGCTCTATTTTTCTGTTTGTTTTTGTTCAAACCGTTTGTTTCTTACTTGATTCAATCAGGGGATTGAATCAAGGGTGTAAAGGTTTGTTGGTGAGCCTAGGTTGAAACCAACGGTGTAAGGGTTCGATTGTGATCCCGTAAAAACAATCGGGTGGTTCTAGTCGGTGAGCCTGGAAAAACCGGCCGAGTTCGTTGTGACCTCGTAAAACAACAAGTTTGGTTGTGAGCTTGTAAAACAACCGGCTGTAATTCCGAGGGGTTATAGTGATTCCCAAGTGAGGCTTGGGGAGTGGACGTAGGAGCAAGGGTTAGCTCCGAACCACTATAAATTCCTTATGTTTGTGATTGCTCTGTTGTTCCTTATCTTCATTTCATTCACAGCACATAGCATCTAATTAATCAACTTGCAAAAGGTGTTAATTAGTATTTCATAAATCAATTAATTGTAATAATTATTTTTAAAACCTAATTCACCCCCCCTCTTGGGTGTCTATCTGGGCAACAAGTGGTATCAGAGCCGGAACTCTTTTACCCAAAGAGTAAAAGATCAAAATGACAACCCCATTTGGATCTTCCCACATTGAGGGGCCAGTCCACCCAAAGACCCCCATTCTTTAATGGATCCGACTACTCATATTGGAAGGCTAGGATGAGAATATTTATCCAAGCCCAAGACTATGAGATGTGGACCATTATACTAAATGGACCATACATCCCATCCATTTATGTAGAGGGTGTCACTGACCCAAACTTGAAAAGGATTGGGATGACAATGACATTAGGAAGGCACAACTCAATGCCAAAGCAATGAATGTGCTTTACTGTGCATTAGATAGAAATGAATTCAATAGAGTCTCTACTTGCAATTCTGCAAAAGAGATTTGGGATAGACTTGAAGTGACCCACGAGGGCACGAATCAAGTCAAAGAATCCAAAATAAATATATTAGTTCATAAGTATGAATTATTTAAGATGGATTCTAATGAAACAATCACTTGCATGTTCACTAGATTTACTGACATTGTCAATGGCCTAAAAAGCCTCGGCAAAAATTATACTAACAGTGAGCTTGTCAGGAAGATTCTTCGCTGTCTACCAAGGTCATGGGAAGCCAAGGTGACGGCAATCCAAGAAGCCAACGACTTGAACAAGCTTCCACTTGAGGAGCTTCTTGGATCCCTAATGACGCACGAGCTCACAATGAAACAACACAGCGAAGAAGAGTCCTCCCACAAGAAAAAGGTAATAGCCCTCAAATCTGTTTCTACTAACAAAGACTTATCTTGCAGCAGCAGCAGTGAAGAGGAAGACAATGAGGGAGATGATGATGAGGCTCTTCTCGTGCGTAAGTTCAGAAAATTCATCAACCGTAAGAAGACCTTTCATCAAAGGAGAGGCCCCTCAAGTTCCTATCACAAGGATAAAGGTAAGGAAAGGGAAAATGAGGGAATCGGATGCTACGAATGTAAGAAGCCGGGACACTTCAGAGCAGACTGTTCTTTGCTCAAGAAGGCCAACAAGTACAAGAAAAAGAAGGTCCTCGTCTCCACCATATCGGACTCCGATACATCTTCATCATCATCGGATGAGGAACAAGAAGAAAAAGGCCAATCTATGCTTTATGGCAAACGAAAATGAGGTAACATCTGAAACGCATTTAGATTTTACCTTTGATGAGTTATATGATGCGTTTAATGATGGATGAATATAAGACAATAAGCCTTAAGTATAAAGAGCTAAAACTAACCAATCAATCTCACCTCCATAAATATGATAAATTAGTTAAGGATAAGGATTTTATCACTAAAGAAAATTTAGAACTTAAGACAAGCAACCAAATGTTAATTCAAAAAAACTAATACCTTGAGTAAAGATAACGAAAAACTAGCCAAGGAAATCTCTGAACTTAAAAAGGATAAACAAACTATTGGAAGTAATTTCACAAAAGACTTAGATGCACTAAAAACAGAAAAACAAAGTTGGCACTAGAACTTGAGAAGTACAAGCCTTTTGTAGAAAAATTTACTTATAGTTCAGAAAAATTAGAAATGATACTTAATAATCAACGAGCTGTGTTCAATAGAGCTGGTTTAGGGTATAAACCTAAAAATAAGCAAAAACTCCTTAGTAATTTCTTTGTTAAAGCAGGAGAAAGCAAAACTAAGAAAATAACATGTTTTTGCTGTGGAACATTTAGGACACAAAGCAAATGTATGTGAATATAGAAAAGAAAAAACTAAAAAAAAAATTAAAAGGGTTTGGGTTCCAAAAGGAACCAACATTACTAACCATGAAGGACCCAAGAAAACTTGGGTACCTAAAATTGTATGATTTGCTTGTGTAGGAGTGTCTTGCAGCCAAGGTCGACAAAAATTGTTGGTACTTGGATAGTGGCTGCTCAAGACACATGACGGGTGACAAGGATCAATTCTTCACCCTTGAAGCTAAGAAGGGAGGTGCTGTGACTTTTGGAGACAATAACCAAGGTCACATCATTGGTATAGGTAAAGTACAAATTACCCCTTCAACCTTTATTGATAATGTTCGATATGTTGATGGTCTTAAGCATAATTTACTTAGCATTAGTCAATTGTGTGATAGAGATTTTGATGTTTTGTTCAAACCATCACTATGCATCATTACCAACTCAAATGACAATAGTTTAGTTTTTAAAGGAATAAGACGTGGGAATGTGTATGTTGTAGACCTTGAGGATCTTGCCAAACATAACCCATGTTTAGTTGTTAATGAAACTAAGGATAATGATGCTAGTTGGTTATGGCACCGTAAGTTAGGTCATGCAAGCATGGACACAATATCAAAACTAGTTAAAAGAGATTCCGTGATAGGTTTGCCAAAACTAAAGTTTGAAAAGAATAAAATATGTGAAGCTTGTCAATATGGCAAACAATCAAGGAACTCCTTTAAATCCATATATTGTGTCTCTACCTCTAGACCTCTAGAACTACTACACATGGATCTATTCGGACCAACTAGAACCACAAGTCTAGGTGGAAATAAATATAGTCTAGTTATTGTAGATGATTATTCTAGATACACTTGGGTCATGTTCTTAGCTCATAAGGATCAAGCATTTTCAGTTTTTAAGAAATTTCATAAGGAAGTAACAAATGCTAGAGATACTTCAGTCATAGCTATTAGAAGTGACCATGGAACCGAATTTGAAAATCATTTATTTGATGAGTTTTGTAGTAAAAAGGGGATAACTCATAATTTTTCTGCACCTAGGACACCACAACAAAATGGAGTTGTGGAAAGGAAAAATAGAACTCTAGAGGAAATGGCTAGAACCATGTTATGTGAAAGTAACCTCCCTAAGTACTTTTGGGGAGAAGCCATCAATACCTCATGTCATATATTAAATAGAGTTTTATTGAGACCCATTATAAAGAAAACACCTTATGAACTTTGGAAAAACAGAAAACCAAAAGTGAACTATTTTCATGTCTTTGGATGTAGGTGTTTTGTTCATAATAATGGGAAAGATAATCTAGGAAAATTTGACTCCAAATCTGATGAGGGTATATTTTTGGGGTACTCTACAACTAGTAAAGCCTATAGAGTTTTTAATAAAAGAACCCTAGTTATAGAAGAATCTATACATGTTGTTTTTGATGATTCTAGTGATATCTCTTCTAGTAAGAGAGTCAATCTTGATGATGATGCTGAAATTCTTGAAGAAAAGATTGATGAGATGGCATTACAAGATGATGAACAAAAATTAATTAGAAATGCATCATCAAGCCAAGAGGCTATTGTGGATCATGGGATGACTAAGGCTTGGAGGTATGCTCACGGGCATCCTAAAGAATTAATTTTAGATGATCCATCTCAACCTATTAGGACTAGAACATCTCTTAGGAACTTAAATAATCATCTAGCTTTTGTCTCACATTTTGAGCCCAAACACATAGAAGAAGCTGAAAAAGATGTAAATTGGATAAATGCAATGCAAGAAGAATTAAACCAATTTACTAGAAACAAGGTATGGAATCTAGTTGAACGACCTTCTGAATATTCAATTATAGGTACCAAATGGATATACAAAAACAAACTTGATGAAAATGGAATTGTAATAAGGAACAAGGCTAGACTAGTAGCAAAGGGGTATAATCAAGAAGAAGGTATAGATTTTGATGAAACCTTTGCTCCTGTAGCTAGACTCGAGGCAATTAGATTATTATTAGCATTTGCATGCTCTAAGGATTTCAAATTATTTCAAATGGATGTAAAAAGTGCATTTTTAAATGGGTATATTAATGAGGAGGTGTATGTAGAACAACCTCCTGGTTTTGAAATCATCAATACCCTAATCATGTGTATAAACTGAACAAAGCACTTTATGGTTTGAAACAAGCACCTAGAGCATGGTATGAAAGACTTAGCAAATTTCTACTAGAACATGAGTTCTCTAGGGGAAATGTAGATACAACACTGTTTCTAAAGAAGAAAACCAAAGATATGTTAGTAGTGCAAATTTATGTTGATGATATTATTTTCGGTGCTACTAACAATCGCCTCTGCGAAGAATTTGCTGACTTGATGCAGAGTGAGTTTGAGATGAGCATGATGGGAGAGCTGAACTACTTCCTCGGGCTTCAAATCAAACAATCTGAAGAAGGGATCTTCATCAATCAAGCTAAATACATCAAGGAGATGCTTAAGAAGTTTGATATGGAGGGAAACAAGTCAATCGGCAGACCCATGAACTCATCATGCAAGTTAGACCAAGATGAATCAGGTAAATCTATAGATCAAAAGTTGTATAGAGGTATGATAGGATCTTTATTGTATCTCACTGCAAGTAGACCTGATATCATGTTTAGTGTATGCATGTGTGCTAGATATCAGTCTAATCCTAAGGAATCTCATCTAATTGTAGTCAAGAGAATCTTTAAATACCTAATAGGAACAAAAAATATAGGTTTATGGTATTCTAAAGAATCTAGCCTGAATTTAATAGGATACACAGATTCAGACTTTGCTGGCTGTAAACTTGATAGAAAAGCACCAGCGGGTCATGTCAATTCCTAGGAGAAAATTTAATCTCATGGTTTAGCAAGAAACAAAACTCAGTTGCATTATCTACTGCTGAAGCTGAATATGTTGCAGCCGGGAGTTGTTGTGCTCAAATCATGTGGATCAAACAACAATTGGAAGATTATGGAATTAAACAAGATAAAATTCCTATTAATTGTGATAACACTAGTGCTATTAATCTAACTAAAAATCCAATTCAGCATTCAAGAACTAAACATATTGAGATAAGACATCACTTCATAAGAGATCATGTACTGAATGGTGATGTGACACTTCAATTTGTTTGCACTGATGATCAATTAGCTGATATCTTCACAAAATCCTTGTGTGAAGAGAGATTTAGTGTGCTTAGGAGAGGATTAGGAGTGATTGATCCATCCTAGTGATATTCTCTTCTAGTTCATTGATTTTGATGATTACCTTGTGTTAAATATGGAGTTTCTAATCTATAATCATCAAATCAGATCATAACTTAGTGATAGTCCCTTGGTTGGTACGAAAATAGCATAATTTTTAGGTGCGTGCCAGAGTTCGAGTCGACTCGAGTAAGTTTCAGAGTCGGCTCATAAGAGGAGTCGACTCGCACATAGATGGGAGTCGACTCGAGATCGATGGCAGCATAAGGGGAGTCGACTCGCCCATAGACGAGAGTCGACTCGAGGTCAATGACAGCATTAGGGGAGTCGACTCGCGCATATTTTGGAGTCGACTCGAGGTCGAGTCGACTCGCAACTTACTGGAGTCGACTCGCGGACGGGATCTGAGTTTTTAGCCCTAATCCAAGCGTTTAATCAACACTTCTATTCATCACCTCCACTGTTCACAAAACCCTAGAGCCGGCTCCGACATCGTCTCCGACCTCGGTTAGGTTTTTCCCGTCGACCTTCTTCCGTCCATTAGGGTTTTACCCCATCCCTAGGTCAACCATGCCCCGTAAGTCGGTTGTCCCAAGCAGGAAGAGGCCCCAACCCGCGAGCGGCACCGAGCGACGGTCCAAGGCTCGGAACAATCCCGTGAGGCCACAACCTCCGGTTCGTTCCCCGCCGAGGCCGGTTCCCTCGCGACCGTGCGCCGGGAAGGCGGTCTCCACCGGGAGATACGTCAACTTCGACTATCTCTCCCGGGAGGGCTTCACTATAAGAGATAGGTTGAGGGCCCAGGGACTCGAGTTCTTTTGTTCCCTAGATCTCCCCACATATCCAGGTCTAGTTAGGGAGTTCTATGGAACAGTACATAGGGGAAATGGTGGGATACAGGGAACCGTAGCGGGTGTCCCGTTATTTATTTCTGAGGATTTCATAGCACAAATCCTACATCTTCCCCAAGTTGGGGTATTTCCTACACACCCAGAGGATAGGACTGAGGCCCTTACGGCCATATTAGGGAGTCCACCCCAGTCCCCACTAGATGAGGTGTCCGCTAGTTCACTGTCAGTTTGAAATGCGGCTCCTCTTGAGTATCATCTCTAGGACCCTTTTCCCTAAGACCGGCCCGCTTTGATTTTGTGTCTGAGAGGGACCTAGCCCTTATGTTCTACATCCTTCAGGATACTCCAATTAACTTCCCAAAAACTCATTTACAAATACCTATGTGAGCCACTAGATAGACCTAGGCTCACCCTTCCTTATGGGATGATGTATACCCTGATCTTTAGGGAGTCCGAGATCTCCATTCCTGAGGGGGAACCCTCTCGCGCACTGCGATGGACAGATCGCATGGGTGAGGGAACCCTACACAGGATGGGATTTCATAAGGTAGAGGGAACCTGGGTCAGGAAACCATCCTCCTCCACACCTACTACTCGACACTCCCCAGTCCTGATCCTGAGTCTGACTATCCCACCTTTCCCTCCACCTCAGCACCATCCACCTCAGCCGGACCCTCCTCCTCAGCTCCACCCACTCAGCCGATGGAGGTCCGGATTTCT
This sequence comes from Phoenix dactylifera, assembly GCF_009389715.1. Taxonomy (NCBI): domain Eukaryota; kingdom Viridiplantae; phylum Streptophyta; class Magnoliopsida; order Arecales; family Arecaceae; genus Phoenix; species Phoenix dactylifera. Next base: position 28,668 of record NW_024068475.1, on the reverse strand, counting down.
CCTGAGCAGCTCCGGGAGTTGCGGCAGGAGATTGTCCGAGATCTTCGGGACGATCTACTGAGGGAGCTCAGCGGTCCAGCCCCTGCCCCCTCTTCTGCATTAGTTCCCTCCCTATCAGCCGTGACCGAGATGACGGCTCATCTGAGGGAGGAGATCTTCAATGTCAGAAGCCTGATACAAGCCAATTCTCCAACATGAGCGATGTCACAAGCAACACAAGGAAGATGCGAGATGACATCCGACATGACTTTGGCACTCAGAGTCAGGGGGCCGAGCGCTTGGCGAATGTGGTGATCGCCAAGTTGGATACACTTCAGGAGACTCTGACTGAGCTATCCACGACGCACAGTAGGGCCACCTCGGCCATCATCACCCAGCTAGGGAACGTCACTGATGGGGTCAGTCTCCTAATGGAACAATCCAGACTGAGGGGAGGAGCCACATCCTCGAGGAAGCCCTAGCTTATTTTGTTTATTTTGACATGTATTTACTGCTTTACTCTTTGTATTCACAAATGTAACTACAAATACATCAATACAATGAGTAGACAATTTTCTTCAATATTGTGCACATTAATCTCTAATTGCTTGTGTGTTCTGCTTACTTCCTTTTTGATACGATGACAAAAAGGGGGAGAAATATCTTTAATAGATATGCAAAAGGAATCAATGAGAATCAATAAAAAGAAAAAGGAATCAATGAAAATCAATAAAAAAGAAAACTTTTAAAAACACACAATAATTTGTTCTTAGTGGATTCGATACCTCGAGGCTCATTATCTCTCTGTTGGGGCTCCTAATGGAGTAATCTCCAGAATCTATTCAAGGGATATTCGGAGATTAGTTGAATCATACTTAAGAACAAATTGGCAGATTTTTCCTCCAAAAAAAAAAACCAAAAAATTTAAGTTCAAAAGCTTTCATACACTAAAAGAAATTTCAGAGAATCAAAACAAAGTTGAATGCATGTGTTGAGTGGGAGAATCTGAATTTTTAAGAAAGCAAAATCACTAAATATATATAAGCCAAATAATTGATTGCATGACATGAAGGCTTATATAATTCCAAATGAAAGGGGGAGCTTTAACTTCGAAATTTATTGTTTCACACCTTTCAAGTTTGGATAAATTAAATAACCAGACACTTGAATTCATTTTAAAATTTTATTATAAATTTCCTTGTTTGTTGAGCAATTCACTTTACATATACTCAATGTTTTGTCATCATCAAAAAGGGGGAGATTGTGGAGTGATTGATTATAACCCTATTTGATTTTGATGAGCTCAAAGCATTTGAGTATATCTTTTGTTTACTAATGAATTCAATCTAGTGTTTCAGTGAAAAAATCTTGTAAATTTATGGTTAAGTGTCTCTAGATTTGGTTCAAGACATTTTTGGATAAGTTAAGAAGTCAACTTGAACCAAAGTCTGAGACTCGAGTCGACTCCGGGATATTACGAGTCGACTCCAAGCGTATCAGAAGCATTGGCACAGGCGCGAGTCGACTCCGGAATATTACGAGTCGACTCCGACTGAGAACAGACAGACGAACAGAAAGACTCAACTCAAAACCTGTCAGCGAGTCGACTCCTGAAGAGCGCGAGTCGACTCCGGATACTGGCCGAGTCGACTCCAGAGTAGTATGAGACGACTCCAGGGAGTTACAGACAGAAAGACAGAGAAGTCATTTTGGACCCTAAGAGCCGAGTCGACTCCTGAGGAACGCGAGTCGACTCCGATGGTTGGCAGGTCGACTCCAAAGGAAGCGAGAGTCGACTCTCAGTGTTATACAAGGCAAAAGTCAGAGAGCTACTTTCGGACACTGAGAGCCGAGTCGACTCCCGCAAAGCCCGAGTCGACTCTGAGACAGCGCGACTCCAAAAAAGACAGAAGACAGTATTTTTGTCTCTGAGACACGAGTCGACTCCAAGACAGTTCGAGTCGACTCCAACGCAGCGCTACTCCAAAAAGACAGAAGACTGGTTTTCGGATACTGAGAGCCGAGTCGACTCCCAAACAGTCCGAGTCGACTCCAAGACTGCACGAGCCAAAAGACAGAAGATCGGGAGTTCGGGCTCTGAGCGCCGAATCGACTCCCAGAATTTCCGAGTCGACTCGAGTGAGCGAAGTTGAAGAATACCTCTATGGATTCCTTGGAATGAGCCGACTCCAAAAGTGCCAAGTCAGCTCCAGATTTTGGGGAGTCGACTCCGGATTAAGTCGAGTCGACTCCCAGTCGAGAAGACCACTTTAATTCAAATCCGGAACAGTTGCCGAGCCGACTCCAGAAAAGCATGAGTCGACTCCTGCTACAGCCGAGTCGACTCCAGATCGTGCGAGTCGACTCCGATCCCAACGGACACATTGTCAGGATGTGCAGAATGTACAGAACGGCTAGTAAAGTGTGTCTAACGGCTAGTTTCCATGGGGAATGGCTTAAATAGCCACAGAGGACTGTAGCAAAGCAGAGAAGTAACATTCCTTTCAAAGAAAACACAATAACTTCATCTGCCAAAGGGATTTCAACGGAAAAGAAGGAAGAGATCCATTAACTCCATTCAACCAACTCTTCCCAGCATTAAAGAAGTCTCCTTCTGCCTTCAAGTCTTAAAGACATTCAAGAGGAGTCCAGAGTTCAAGAAGCCCTCCTACATTCATCATAAACGTGTTTGAGGGCTCTTAACTTTCTCTATTTATATCGCTGTATATCTGCTTTTTAGAAGCTTCTATTTTTTCTGTTTGTTTTGTTCAAACCGTTTGTTTCTTACTTGATTCAATCAGGGGATTGAATCAAGGGTTGTAAAGGTTTGTTGGTGAGCCTAGTTTGAAACCAACGGTGTAAGGGTTCGATTGTGATCCCGGGAAAACCAATCGGGTGGTTCTAGTCGGTTGAGCCTGGAAAAACCGGCCGAGTTCGTTGTGACCTCGTAAAACAACAAGTTTGGTTTGTGAGCTTGTAAAACAACCGGCTGTAATCCGAGGGGTTATAGTGAATTCCCAAGTGAGGCTTGGGAGTGGACGTAGGAGCAAGGGTTAGCTCCGAAACCACTATAAATTCCTTGTGTTATGTGATTGCTCTGTTGTTCCTTATCTTTCATTTCATTCACAGCACATAGCATCTAATTAATCAACTTGCAAAAGGTTGTTAATTAGTATTTCATAAATCATTTAATTGTAATAATTATTTTTAAAACCCCAATTCATCCTCCCCTCTTGGGTTGTCTATCTGGGCAACAAATTGTATGATTTCCTTGTGTAGGAGTGTCTTGCAGCCAAGGTCGACAAAAACTGTTGGTACTTGGATAGTGGCTGCTCAAGACACATGACGGGTGACAAGGAGCAATTCTTCACCCTAGAGCCTAAAAAGGGAGGTGCTGTGACATTTGGAGACAATAACCAAGGTCACATCGTTGGTATAGGTAAAGTACAAATCACCTCTTCAACCTTTGTTGATAATGTACGATTTGTAGATGGTCTTAAGCATAACTTACTTAGCGTAAGTCAATTATGTGATAGAGGTTTTGATGTTCTGTTTAAGCCAACTCAATGCATCATAACCAACTCAATGACAATAGTTTAGTATTCAAAGGAATAAGACGTGGAATGTGTACATATAGATCTCGAAGATCTTACCAAAAATAACCCTTGCTTAGTAGCTAGTGATACTAAGGTTAATGATGCAGTTGGTTATGGCACCGGTAAGTTAGGTCATGCAAATATGGATACCAATATCAAAACTAGTTAAAAGAGATTCTGTAATAGGTTTGCCGAAACTAAAATTTGAGAAAAATAAAATTTGTGAAGCATGTCAATATGGCAAACAATCTAGGAGCTCTTTTAAATCCATAAATTGTGTCACTACTACTAGACCCCTTGAACTACTACACATGGATCTATTTGGACCAACTACTAAATCCATCTTGATCTCATTCTTTGAACAAATAAATCTATTTGAACTACTAAATCCATAAAATACATCTTGATCTCATTCTTTTAATGTACCGAGAGTGTCGAACTCAGTATTGATGTACAAATTTACTTGTAGTATTTAATTAGATATTCCCTCAATAGTTGTGTTAATCATCAAAATAACACTATCATCCTCAATCTCCCCCTTTTTGATGATTACAAATTATTGAGTATCAGCAGATTGATACTTGTCTTAAAATTAGTTTTAGAAGAGTTCAAGTTGTTGATTTTCAGCTTTTCAAATTTGAGAGTGAAGTCTCTCACTTTTTCATCCAAATATTGCCAATTTAAACTTTTGATTTTCTCCCCCTTTTTTTATATTTGGTTAAAGATGAAACTTCAAAAATTTGAGATAAAGCAAGAATTTCAGATTATGTATCGAGGTATGAGAGGTATGTGCCAAATTCTGAAATTTGATTGAAAGTTTAGATTTTAACATTTTCATTGTTACATATTGCTCCCCTTAAATGTATATTATCTCCTATTATATTTTTCAACCTCGTTTGTCAACTTATTGCAACTTTTTTCTTTCCTTGCTTCTCCCCCTTTTTGTTATCATCAAATAGGTGCATGGCAATAGATAAGTAGATGCAGTAAATAATAAACAGCCAAGTTTTACTGATCAATACTAACGCCAAAAATATAATGTTTTTCAATCAAAGTGCAAAGTACATGAACAACACAAAATACATATGAGAACTAGATAGATCCTAGGCACTAATCATAATGCTAATATCAGCCTAGGGGGCATCTAATGGCTGTGATCTAGTCCTCATCCTCCTAGCATAAGTAGCGAGGGGAGGTTGAGCCTGATGGGACCGAGTCTGGTGTGGACTCGCTGAGCTGGATGACTCTGTGCCGAAACTCCTGACTCAGCTGCTCGGGGCACAGATGGACCATGAGCCTCTCTCTCTCTCCGTAATGCTCCCACCTCCTCTCTGAGGTCGCTAAGCTCAGCAGTCATAATGTCTATCCTGCTCGTCAATCCATCAGAGAGAGTCCTCACCTGAGCTGACACAAGCTCAGTCATCCTGCTCCAAAAATCTTCCGCGCACCCCGTGGGTGTGGATGACGAAGGTCCAGCCTTTGAAGGTGCTGTAGGATGATCTGCTGGTTACCTCAGCCTCAGGGATGGGGTCTCCAACCTCTGGTGTATGTATCCCTGCTCCTGCACACCCACTACCCGTCCACCTTCTCATAACCCATGCGAACTAGGGACCGTGCAGTGTAAGTGTCAGTAAATAATAGATGCCTGGAGATCTCTCCCTCCACTGATGTATCATGCTGTCGGAAGACCAGGGTGAGTATCATACCATAGGGCAGGGAGACTCTCGAATTGCATATAGCCTTTCTCATCTGCCTAATCATCATAGCTGGAAGGTTCAGGGGAGTGCCCTGAATAACGTGCTCCATAATAACCAAATCTCGCTTAGATATGAGATCAATCTCCCACTTTTCGAAAACAGAATCTTATCTATGAAGTTGTGCAACAACCTCATCTCAGCTGATAGAGAGCTCGCTATCACCTTTTCGGAAAAGTCGAAATCATCGTTCTCAAGGATCAACTGTAGAGCTCTCAACTTATTTTCTGGCCTTTTCGGTGTAGCTCCTTCGCAGGAGAGATGAAGCAACTCACTCAGACTTGCTCCTGAAATCCTAACCCTTACACCTCGGAACTCAGATACAAGCCCTCCCATTCCAACTTTAGGAAGGCATAGAACTCACGAACCAAGCCCGGTAGGTCACTAAATCTAGGGAGCAAAGATACTCCCATCCTTGCCTTCGGATCCAATCCCCCAAACGGAACCCTTCTTGATCCAAAAATTTGGAGTGGTTCCTTCTCCCCATGGTAAACGGTCTCTCCGCATATTTTGCAAGTTGAACTGAAGGGGAAGGAGGTGGAGGAGGCTCTGCACGTGTCTCACCTTGTGGAGGCACTATAGACGTGTCCCTAGCATGCCTATCAACAATGGTTGGCCGTGAGACTCTCCCGAATCGCTTAGCAACGGCTCGCTTGGGTCCCATTTCTTCCAAGATCTTGATCTAACAGCTTAGGAAAGCAATCTAGCACTATTTGGAGATGATTGGAAGGGATTGGAAAGTGGGAAATAGGGTTTTAGGAAGAGGACAAGATGAAACAGTGCCCTAACATAGCTCACGGGTCCCTCTTTTAAAAATAGGATCCGCGCCATTGGGTCGACCCTAGATTTTCCTTGGGTCGACTCAACGTGGGGTCGACCCCATTCTGCTCGGGTCGGCCCAAGTTCAGAAAAATTTCTTTCTCTTCCTTTCCTTTTAAAAAAAATTCTTCCTTTCCTCCAATCCTTACAAGTTCTTTATGGGACAACGATACATGAGTAAGGAATCTATATGGTGACTAGTTTGACTAATGTTTCATGGATTTTTCGAAATGTGAGAGTATCATGAGACAATTTGCTCCTTTTTATATCTTCTTAATCAAAAGAATTACATATTGCCTAATTTCCTCCTAAGCATGTAAAATCTATCTTCACTTAAAGATTTTGTGAATATGTCAGCTAATTGTTTTCAGTACATTACATGCTCAATACATATGTTTCCATTTTGCCACATGATCTCTAATAAAATGATATCTTATTTCAATGTGTTTGGTTTTAGAGTGCTGAAACCAGATTTTTAGTAAGGTTAATGGTACTAGTGTTATCACACTTTATAGAAATGTTGTCAAGTTTAATTTCATAAGTCCTCTAGTTGTTGCTTGAGCCATAGTACTTGAGCACAGCAACTCCCGGCAGCTATATATTCGGCCTCAGCTGTTGACAATGCTACCGAATTCTGCTTTTTGCTAAACCATGATACTAAGTTATTCCCTAAAAATTGACACGTTCCACTAGTGCTCTTCCTATCTAATTTGCAAACCAGCAAAATCTGCATCAGAATATGCAAGTAAATCTAGATAGGAGTCTCTAGAGTACCATAAACCTATGTTTGTGATTGCTCTTTAAATATCTAAGGATTTTTTTGACAGCACTTAGATGTGACTCCTTAGATATGATTGGTATCTAGCACATATTTCCATTACTAAACACTATGTCTGGCCGACTAGCAGCAAGGTAAAGCAAAGATCCAATTAAGCCTCTATAAAGCTTTATATCTATATTTTTTCTTTTCATCTTTGTCTAGCTTACTAGTGGGATTCATTGGGTGCCTATTTTCTTGTGATTTTCATTCCCAACTTCTTTAATATTTTTTTTGTGTACTTAGTCTGATGAATGAAGATACCTTCCTTAGTTTGCTTGATTTGTAATCTGAGAAAGAAATTTAGTTCTTCCATCATACTCATCTCGAATTCTCCTTGCATTAATTTAGCAAACTCTTTGCAAGATTATGATTAGTGGCACCAAAAATTATGTCATCTACGTATATTTGAACTACTAGCAGATTTTTGTCTCTTCTTTTAAGAAAAAGTGTTTAATCTACATTTTTCCTACTGAAATCATTATTCAGTAGAAATTTGCTTAGTCGATCATACCAAGCCCTAGGTGTTTGTTTCAATCCATATAATGCCTTATGTAATCTAAACACATGATTTGGCAATTCATGATTTTCAAAACCAGGATGTTGCTCTACATATACTTCTTTCTCTATAAAACCGTTTAAGAAGGCACTTTTACATCCATTTGATAACAATGTGGAAATCCATGAAGCATGCAAAAGCTAGAAGTAATCTAATAGCTTCTAATCTGGCCACAGGAGCAAATATTTCCTCAAAATCTATCCCTTCTTCTTGACTGTATCTCTTAGCTACAAATCTAGCTTATTTCTTTATAACTACCCCATTTTCATCTAATTTATTTCTAAAGATCCATTTTGTTCCAATTACAGAGTTATGTTTTGGTCTTTCAGTTAATATCCATACATTACTTTTTTTGAATTGATTTAATTCTTCTTGCATAGCATTATCCAATTTGTGTTTTTTTAGCTTCTTCATAAGTTTTAGGTTCTAATTGTGAAACAAAAGCAAGATAATCATTTAAATTTCTAAGAGAGGATCGAGTTTTTACCCCTTGAGATGGATCACCAATGATTAAGTCTTTAGGGTGTCCATGTGCATACCTCCATTCCTTTGGCAAGTCTTGAGATTGTGGTGGCACGCGATCATTTTTCTTTTCTTGATTTGGCACGTCATCAAGATTCAATGTTTCAAAGTCAATAATTCCTGCATCATCATCAAAAGTATTTTCTCTCCTAAGAGACTCACTATCAGACTCATCAAAAATGATATTAATTGACTCTTCAACTACAAGAGTTCTTTTGTTGAATACTCTGTATGCCCTGCTAGATGTAGAGTATCCTAAGAAGATACCTTCATCTGACTTGGCATCAAATTTACTTAGATCCTCCTTGCCATTGTTTAAAATGAAACATTTACATCCAAATACTCTAAGATATTTAGCAGTTGGTTTCTTATTCTTTCAAAGTTCATAAGGAGTTTTCTTGGTTATAGGTCGTATTAAAATCCGATTTAGAACATGGCAAGCAGTACTTATAGCTTCAGCCCAAAAGTACTTTGGAAGATTTAACTCGCACAACATTGTGCGTGCCATTTCTGCCAAGGTTCTATTTTTTCTTTCAACAACCTCATTTTGTTGAGGCGTTCTAGGTGCTGAAAATTGATGTGAGATACCATTTTTATTACAAAATTTTTCAAAGTGTTGATTTTCAAATTCAGTTCCATAATCACTTCGAATTGCTATTAAGGTGAGCTTCTTTTCAGTTATGATATTTTTATAATATTTCAAGAATGCTGAAAATGCTTCATTCTTATGTGCAAGAAATGAAACCCATGTATATCTTGAAAAATCATCTACTATAACTAGTCCATACTTCTTTCCTCCTAGACTTGCGGTTCTAGTAGGTCCAAATAGATCCATGTGTATGAGTTCAAAAGGCCTAGTGGTTGAACTATATTCTTTGATTTGAAGGATGATTTTGTTTGCTTTCCTAATGAGCATGGTCTACAGATTTTGTCCTTTTCAAAGATCAAATTTGGCACATCCTTTATCAAATCCTTCTTGACTAGTTTTGATATTAAGTCCACACTAGCATGTCCTAGTCTACGATGCCAAAGCTAGCTTGTTTCATTTTTTCTTTCTTCATTAGTAATTAAACATAATCCATTTTTCTTGCCTAACTCATGAAGATCTACCATGTAAATATTTCTCAGCCTTTGTCCTATAAGAACAATGCTATTATCTTTAGAATTTGTGATTATGCATACTGAAGCTTCAAATGTGACTTTAAGATCTTTATCACAAAATGACTTATGCTAAGTAGGTTTATGTTTCAAATCATTAACTAATAAAACATTTTCTATAAAGGTGGATAGAGTAATGTAAATTTATCCTTTCCAATGATAAGTCCTTTTCCATTGTCTCCATAAGTTACCACTTCACTCTTCTTAGATTCCAAGGTGACCAAATTGTTCTACGTCACCTGTCATGTGTCTTGAACAACCGTTATCTAGATACCATCGTTTATCTACCTTATTAGCTGCAAGACACCCCTCATCGTCATTGGCCATATGGCAGATTTGGATCGTCTCTTGTTGATCTTCCTCTTCCGAACTTGACTCCTCACTTTCACTCCATTCAGCCATGAAGTTCTTCTTCTTAAGTTTCTTGCCATTCACTTCAATTCCGGACAATCTATCTTGAAATATCCAGGCTTGTTACACTCATAGCAAATTGGTGTTTTCTTTTCCTTTTCTTTGTCCTTTCTCTTTTCTTTGCTTGAGCTACCTTTGAGGAAGGGCTTCCTTTTATGAAATTTCTTCTTTCCTCTCATGAACTTTCTGAACTTTCTTCCAAGCATAGCCATTTCTTCTTCATCATATTTCTCCTCATTATCTGATTCTTCTGATTCAGTTTCCTATTTTGGAGTAGTAGACTTCAAGGCAATGGTCTTTCTTTTCTTGACCTCATCTTCTGAATTTTGCCTCATGATCAACTCATGGATCATGAGTGATCCTAGAAGTTCTTCCAATTGTAATGTATTAAGGTTCTTTGCTTCTTGAATTGCTGTTACCTTGGCCTCCCAAGCTTTTGGTAGAGACCTGAGAATTTTTTACACTAGTTCAGAGTTAGTATAAGACTTTCCTAAGCTCTTTAGCCCATTTATGATTTCCGTGAATCGAGTAAATATTTCAGTTATGGACTTACTGGATTCCATTTTAAACAACTCATACTTATGTACTAATATATTTATCTTTGACTCCTTGACTTGATTGGTTCCTTCATGTGTGACCTCCAGTTTATTCCAAATTTTTTTTGCGGAGGTGCATGAAGATATTCTATTGAATTCACTTACATCTAGTGAACAGTAAAGCACATTAATTGCTTTAGCATTAAGTTGTGCTAGTCTTCTATCACTCTCATTCCAATCCATTTCTAGTTTGGGAATGATTGTACCCTCTATATTAACTGTGGGGGTGTGTGGTCCTCTAGTTATGATATTTCACAATTCATAGTCTAGAGCTTGAATGAATATCCTCATCCTAGCTTTTCAGTATGTGTAATTAGTGCCATTAAACAGAGGAGGTCTATTTGTGGATTGCCCCTCGCTCATAGAACATCCTACTTGGGTTGTTATGATCTTTGTCTCTTGATTGTGAGATCAACAAATACTATGTGAGCACCTTGCTCTGATACCACTTGTTGCCCAAGGTGACAAGCCAAGAGGGGGGTGAATTGGTTTCTCTAAATTTTTACTATCTTAATTTAGTCAATTGATGAGTGAGTGAAGTTAAAACAATACACAATGCAAACACACAAGAAGTATAGTGGTTCGGTGCTCTCCTAAGCACCTACATCCACTCCCCAAGCGATCCCTTGGGAATTCACTATAATTCCATGGATTACAGTTGGATGTTTTCCGGGCTCACAATCCAAAAATCTTTACACTTTTATTTTTCAGGATCACCAAAAACCTATGTTGGTTTTATGGGCTCACCAACGAACCTTCACAATTGGTTTTACGGGTTCATGTGGAGTGATTGATAATACCCTAATTTGATTTTGATGAGACCAAAGCATTTGAGTATATTTTATGTTATACTAACGAATTCAATCCAGTATCTCAGGCAAAATTTGTGAGAATCTTCTTTTGAGTGCATGTGGAAATCAGCTTAAGTCAAAGGCTGAAACTCGAGTCGACTCCGGAGGATTACGAGTCGACTCCAAGTGTTTCAGATGTTCTGGCACAGGCTCGAGTCGACTCCGGCACACTGCGAGTTGACTCCGACTGAGAACAGACAGCAGGACAGAAAGATAAATCTCAGAACCTGTCACCGAGTCGACTCCAACGGCTTCGAGTCGACTCCGATGCTTACCGAGTCGACTCCTGACAGTTCCGAGTCGACTCCAAGGAGTAACAGACCGAAAGACAGAGAAGTGGTTTCTGGACCCTGTTACCGAGTCGACTCCAGAAGAATTCGAGTCGACTCCAACGGTTGGGGAGTCGACTCCTAAACAAGCAAGAGTCGACTCTCAGAGGAAAGCAAGACTAAAAGTCAGAGAACCAACTTCGGGCTCTGAGAGCCGAGTCGACTTCAAGACGATCCAAGTCGACTCCGAGGCAGTTCAACTCCAAAGACAGAAGATCAGTTTTTGGGTTCTGAGAGCCGGAGTCGACTCCAAGATGATTCGAGTCGACTCGAGAAAGAAATACAGAAAAATAGAGCTCTGGAATCCTGAGAACGAGTCGTCTCCAGAGGGCCGAGTCATCTCCGGATACGGGCGAGTCGACTCCAAGTTTGGCCGAGTCAACTTCAGAACGGGACAGCACTTTAATTCAAATCCTGAACAGTGGGCGAGTCGTCTCCAGTGAAGCATGAGTCGACTCCAGCAACAGCCGAGTCGACTCCAGATCGAGCGAATCGACTCCGATCCCAACGGAACATTATCAGGAGTTGCAGATTGTGCAGAACGGCCACAAATTGGTGTCTAACGGCTAGTTTTCAAAGTGGACTGCTTAAATAGCCAGAGTGAACAGTAATAGACATTAAGAGAGAGATTCCATTCAAAGAAAAAAGTGATTTCCACCTACCAAAGCCTCTCAAGAGTAAATACAAGGGAAAGAAGGAAGAAGCGAATTGAAGTCCATCTTACAAACTTCTTCCTTCGCATTCAAGCTCTCCTTCTGACATCGAGTCTTTAGCGCATTCAAAGAGGAAACTCTGAAGTCGAGAAGCCCCTTCTTCCACTTCCAAAATCTGTTTGAGGGCTTCTAACTTCACTCTTTTCATATTGTTTAATATTTGCTTATTAAGAAGCTTTCCATGTAATTTTCCCAAACTATTTTCTTACTTGATTCAATCAGGAGATTGAATCAAGGGTTGTAATGTTTGTTGGTGAGCCGAGGATAAAACCAACGGTGTAAGGGATCGATTGTGATCCCGGAAAAACAATCGGATGGTTCTAGTCGGTGAGCCTGTAAAAACCGACCGAGTTCGTTGTGATCTCGTAAAACAACAAGTTGGGTTGTGAGCTTGTAAAACAACCGGCTGTAATCCAAGGGATTATAGTGAACTCCCAAGTGTAGCTTGGGGAGTGGACGTAGGAGCAAGGGTTAGCTCCGAACCACTATAAAACTGCTTGTGTTTGTGTTGGTTGCTGTTTTGTCTCTTACACTCTCTCTACTCATTCACTGCATTTAAATTGCTTAACCTGAATACTTGAAATAGATTTAGTTAATCATTAAACATAGTTTTTTAATTGGTCGAAATTTAAGTCATAACCCAATTCACCCCCCTCTTGGGTTGTCTTCTTGGGCAACAAGTGGTATCAGAGCAGGAACTCTTATATTAAAAGAGTAAAAGATCAAAATGACAACCCCATTTGGATCTTCTCTTATTGAGGGGCAATCCACCCATAGACCTCCATTCTTCAATGAAACCGACTACACCTATTGGAAGGCTAGGATGAGGATATTTATCCAAGCTCAAGATTATGAGATTTGAAGCACCATAGTTAATGGACCATACATTCCTTCAATTTTTGTAGATGATATTACTATACCCAAACTTGAAAAAGATTGGGATGACAATGATATAAGGAAGGCACAACTAAATGCCAAAGCAATGAATGTGCTTTATTGTGCCTTAGACCGCAATGAATTCAATAGAGTCTCTACTTGCAATTCTGCAAAAGAGATATGGGACAGACTTGAAGTGACCCACGAGGGCACGAATCAAGTCAAGGAATCTAAAATAAACATGCTAGTTCATAAGTATGAACTATTTAAAATGGATTCTAATGAAACTATCACTTGCATGTTTACTAGATTTATTGATATCGTCAATGGTCTAAAAAGTCTTGGCAAAAGTTATGCTAACAGTGACCTTGTCAGAAAAATTCTTCGATCATTGCCAAGGTCATGGGAAGCCAAGGTAACGGCAATCCAAGAAGCCAAGGACTTGAACAAGCTGCTACTTGAGGAGCTTCTTGGATCCCTTATGACGCATGAGCTCACGATAAAACAACACAGCGAAGAAGAATCCTCTCATAAAAAAAAGGTAATAGCCCTCAAATCTACTTCTTCTAACAAAGATCCATCTTGCAGTAGCAGCAGCGAAGAAGAAGATAATGAGGGAGACGATGATGAGGCTCTTTTCGTGCGAAAGTTCAGAAAATTCATCAACCGGAAGAAGTCCGTTCATCAGAGGAGAGGTCCCTCAAGTTCCTACAACAAGGATAAAGGTAAGGAAAGGAAAAATGAAGGAATCGGATGCTATGAATGCAAGAAGCCGGGACATTTCAGAGTTAACTGTCCCTTGCTGAAGAAGGGCAGCAAATATAAGAAAAAGAAAGTCGTCGTCTCCACTTTGACGGACTCCGATTCATCATCATCATCATCGGATGAGGAACAAGAGGAAAAGGCCAACTTTTGTTTTATGGCGAATGAAAATGAGGTAACATCTGAAATGCATTTAGATTTTACCTTTGATGAATTGTATGATACTTTTAATGAACTAATGGATGAATATAAGACAATAAATCTTAAGAATAAAGAACTAAAACTAACTAATCGATCTCACTTCCATAAATACGATAAATTAATTAAGAACAAGGATTTTATCATTAAAGAAAATTTAGAATTTAAAACAAACAACCAAATGTTAATTCAAAAAACTAATACTTTAATTAAAGATAACGAAAAACTAACCAAGGAAATTTTAGAACTTAAAAATGGTAAACAAACTATAAAAGATAATCTCACAAAAGACTTAAACATACTGAAAACAGAAAAAGAAAAGCTAATAAAAGAACTTGAAAAATACAAACCTATTGTTGAAAAGTTTACATATAGCTCTGAAAAATTGAAAATGATACTTAATAATCAACGAGCTGTGTTTAATAGAGCTGGTTTAGGGTATAAACCTAAGAATAAGCAAAAGCTCCTTAAAAAAATTTTTTGTGAAAGCAGGGAAAAGTAAAACTAAGAACATAACCTGTTTTTGCTATGGAAAAGTAGGATATAATGCTAATGTGTGTGATCATAGGAAAGTAGAAGCTAAAAGGAAAATTAAAAAGGTTTGGGTTCCAAAAGGAACCAACATTACTAACCTTAAAGGACCCAAGAAAACTTGGGTACCTAAAATTGTACCATTTCCTTATGTAGGAGTGTCTTGCAGCCAAAGTCGACAAAAACTGTTGGCACTTGGATAGTGACTGCTCAAGACACATGATGGATGACAAGGAGCAATTCTTCACCCTAGAGCCTAAAAAGGGAGGTGCTGTGACATTTGGAGACAATAACCAAGACCACATCGTTGGTATAGGTAAAGTACAAATCACCTCTTCAACCTTTGTTGATAATGTACGATTTGTAGATTGTCTTAAGCATAACTTACTTAGCGTAAGTCAATTATATGATAGAGGTTTTGATGTTCTGTTTAAGCCAACTCTTTGCATCATAACCAACTCAATTGACAATAGCTTAGTATTCAAAGGAATAAGACGTGGTAATGTGTACGTAGTAGATCTTGAAGATCTTACTAAAAATAACCCTTGCTTAGTAGTTAGTGATACTAAGGTTAATGATGCAAGTTGGTTATGGCACCGTAAGTTAGGTCATGCAAGTATGGATACAATATCAAAACTAGTAAAAAGAGATTCTGTAATAGGTTTGCCAAAACTAAAATTTGAGAAAAATAAAATTTGTGAAGCATGTCAATATGGAAAACAATCTAGGAGCTCTTTTAAATCCATAAATTGTGTCACTACTACTAGACCCCTTGAACTACTACACATGGATCTATTTGGACCAACTAGAACCACAAGTCTTGGTGGAAACAAGTATGGCCTTGTCATTGTAGATGATTTTTCTAGATACACATGGGTCATGTTCTTAGCTCATAAAGATGAAGCATTTTCAGTATTTAAGAAATTTTATAAGGAAGTTACTAATTCAAGAAATGTTTCAGTTATAGCTATTAGGAGTGATCATGGAACGGAATTTGAAATCATCTATTTGATAAATTCTGTAGTAAAAAGGGAATAACTCATAATTTCTCTGCACCTAGGACACCACAACAAAATGGAGTTGTGGAAAGAAAAAATAGAACCCTAGAGAAAATGGCTAGAACCATGTTGTGTGAAAGTAACCTCCCTAAGTATTTTTGGGGAGAAGCCATTAACACATCATGTCATATATTAAATAGAGTTTTATTGAGACCAATTATAAAGAAAACACCTTATGAACTTTGGAGAGATAGAAAGCCCAAAGTAAAATATTTTCATGTTTTTGAGTGTAAGTGTTTCATTCATAATAATGGCAAAGATAACTTAGGTAATTTGATTCTAAATCTGATGAAGGTATCTTTTTGGGATATTCTACATCAAGTAAAGCTTATAGAGTCTTTAACAAAAGAACCCTTGTTATTGAAGAGTCTATACATGTTGTTTTTGATGATACTAATGATATCTCTTCTAGTAAGAAAGTAGCTCTTGATGATGATGCAGAAATACTTGAGAAAAAGATAGATGATATGGCATTACAAGAGAATGAACCGAAGCAAATTAGAGAAACTTCAACAAACCAAGAGGTAATTAATGATTATGGGCTTACAAAGGCTTGGAGGTATGCTTACGGTCATTTAGGAAAGTCTTATACTAACTCTGAACTAGTGCGTAAAATTCTCAGGTCTCTACTAAGAATTTAGGAGGCCAAGATAACTGCAATTCAAGAAGCAAAGGATCTCAATACACTGCAATTGGAAGAACTTCTAGGATCACTCATGACCTATGAGCTGACCATGAAATAAAACTCAGAAGAGGAGGTTAAGAAAAGGAAGACCATTGCCTTGAAGTCTACAACTCCAAAGCAGGAAACTGAATCAGAGGAGTCCGATGATGAGGAGGAATATGATGAAGAAGGAATTGCTATGCTTGGAAGAAAATTTAGAAAATTCATGAAAGGTAAAAAGAAATTCCATAAAAGAAAACCTTTCGTCAGAGGTAGCTTAAGCCGGAAAAAAGAAAAAGAAAAGAAAAAGGAAAAAGAAGTGCCAATATACTAGGAGTGCAACAAGCCCGGGCACTTCAAGATAGATTGTCCGGAATTGAAATGGATGACTAGAAAACTTAAAAAAGAAGAATCTCATGGCTGAATGGAGTGAAAGTGATAACTCAAGCTCTGAAGAAGAAGAGCAACAAGAGACGGCTCAAATTTGCTACATGGCCAATCATGATGAGGTAGATTCTAAACTTGAGTGTGATTTTACAGTGGAAGAACTACTTTGATGCATTTTTAGATCTTATGGAAGAGGATAAAAAGCTAATTACTAAAACTAAAAACCTCAAAGATAAAAACCAATCTCTTATGAAAGAAAAGCTGAAACTATCTAATGATTATGAAACATGAAGAAGGAAGTTCACAAATGAAACTAAAAGTCTAATTACTGAAAATATAAAACTAAAGGAAGATGCAGAAAAATATAAATCCTTAGTGGACAAATTCACACTTAGCTCAACTAAATTAAATATGATTCTTGATAGTCAAAAAACCGTATATATGATAGAGCAGGATTATGATATAAAACAAATAGGAAGCAAAAATACTTAAAGAACATATTTGTGAAAGCTAAAAATGAAAATATAACTTGTCATTGCTGCAATAAAGTAGGACACAAAGCATATGAATGTAATTTTAGAAAGTTCAACTATAACAAATTGAGTAAGCTAAAAACCAAAAAGTTTTGGGTTCCAAAAGGAACATCAAGTACTAACCTTAAAGGACCCAACATGGTTTGGGTACCTAAAGCATATTCTTGACTTTGATTGCAGGAGTGTCTTACAGCTAATAAAAGGGATAAACGATGGTATCTAGATAGCGACTGTTTAAGACACATGACAGGTGACATACAACAATTTGTCACTTTGGAATCTAAGGAGGGTGGAGTGGTAACCTTTGGAGACAATGGAAAAGGACTTATCATTGAAAAGGGTAAAATCTATATTACTCCATCCACATTTATAGAAAATGTTTTATTAGTTGATGGTCTGAAACATAACTTGCTTAGCATAAGTCAATTTTGTGATAAAGGTATTAAAGTCACATTTGAAGCTTCAGTATGCATAATTATCAATTCAAAAGATAATAGCATTGTACTTATCGGACATAGGCATGGAAATATTTATATAGTAGATCTTCATGATTTAGGCAAGAAAAATGGATTATGCTTAATTACTAATGAAGAAAGAAAAAGTGAAATAAGTTAGCTTTGGCACCGTAGACTAAGACATGCTAGTATGGACTTAATATCAAAACTAGTCAAGAAGGACCTGATAAAAGATGTGCCGAAATTAATTTTTGAAAAAAACAAAATCTGTGAACTATGCTCATTGGGAAAGCAAACAAAATCATCTTTCAAATCAAAGAATATAGTATCAACCACTAGGCCCTTTGAACTCATACACATGTATCTATTTGGGCCTACTAGAACTGCAAGTCTAGGAGGAAAAAAGTATGGACTAGTCATAGTAGATAATTTCTCAAGATACATATGGGTTTCATTTCTTGCACATAAGAGTGAAGCATTTTCAGCATTTTTGAAATATTATAAAAATATCATAACTGAAAAGAAGCTCACCTTAATTACAATTCCAAGTGATCATGGAACTGAATTTGAAATTCAACACTTTGAAGAATTTTGTAACGAAATTGGTATCTCACATCAATTTTCAGCACCTAGAACGCCTCAACAAAATGGGGTTGTTGAAAGAAAAATAGGATCTTGGCAGAAATGACACGCACAATGTTGTGCGAGTCAAATCTTCCAAAGTACTTTTGGGCTGAAGCTATAAGTACTGCTTGCCATATTCTAAATCGTATTTTAATACGACCTATAACCAAGAAAACTCCTTATAAACTTTGGAAGAATAAGAAACCAATTGCTAAATATCTTAGAGTATTTGGATGTAGATATTTCATTTTAAACAATGGCAAGGAGGATCTAAGTAAATTTGATGTCAAGTCCGATGAAAGTATTTTTTTAGGATACTCTACATCTAACAGGGCATACAGAGTATTCAACAAAAGAACTCTTGTAGTTGAAGAGTCAATTAATATCATTTTTGATGAGTCTGATAGTGAGTCTCCTAGGAGAGAAAATACTTCTGATGATGATGCAGGAATTTTTGAATTCGAAAAATTGAATCTTAATGACGTGCCAAATCAAGAAAAGGAAGATGATCATGTACCACCACAATCTTAAGACTTGCAAAAGGGATGGAGGTACGCACATGGACATCCTAAAGACTTAATCATTGGTGATCCATCTCAAGGGGTAAGAACTCGATCCTCTCTTAGAAATATAAATGACTATCTTGCTTTTGTTTCACAAATAGAACCTAAGACTTATGAAGAAGCTGAAAAAGACATAAATTGGATAAATGCTATGCAAGAAGAATTAAATCAATTCAAAAGAAGCAATGTATGGACATTAACTGTGAGACCAAAGCATAATTCTGTAATTGGAACAAAATGGATCTTTAGAAATAAATTAGATGAAAATGGGGTAGTTATTAGAAATAAAGTTAGACTTGTAGCTAAGGGATACAATCAAGAAGAAGGGATAGATTTTGAGAAAACATTTGCTCCCGTGGCCAGATTAGAAGCTATTAGATTACTTCTAGCTTTTGCATGCTTCATGAATTTCAAATTGTATCAAATGGATGTAAAAAGTGCCTTCTTAAATGGTTATATAGAGGAAGAAGTATATGTAGAGCAACCTCCTAGTTTTGAGAATCATGAATTGCCAAATCATGTGTTTAGATTACATAAGGCATTATATGGATTAAAACAAGCACCTAGGACTTGGTATGATCGACTAAGCTAATTTCTGCTAAATAATGATTTCAGTAGAGGAAATGTAGAATTAACACTTTTTCTCAAAAGAAAAGATAAAAATTTGCTAGTAGTACAAATATATGTAGGTGACATAATCTTTGGTGCCACTAATGATAATTTTTGTAAAGAGTTTGCTAAATTAATGCAAGAAGAATTCGAGATGAGTATAGTGGGAGAACTAAATTTTTTTCTCGGATTACAAATCAAGCAAACTAAGGAAGGCATCTTTATTCATCAAACTAAGTACACAAAGGAAATACTAAAGAAGTTTGAGAATGAAAATCACAAGGGGATAGGCACTCCTATGAACCCCACTAGTAAACTAGACAAAGATGAAAAAGAAAAAAGTATAGATATGAAGCTCTATAAAGGATTAATTGGATCTTTGCTTTACTTAACTGCCAGTAGGCCAGACATAGTATTTAGTGTGGGAATATATGCTAGATACCAATCAAATCCTAAGGAATCACATTTAAGTGCTGTCAAAAGAATCCTTAGATATTTGAGAGGAACCACAAACATAGGATTATGGTACTCTAGAGACTCCTGTATTGATTTGCTTGCATATTCTGATGAAGATTTTGCTAGATGCAAATTAGATAGGAAGAGCACTAGTGAAACATGTCAAATCTTAGAAAATAACTTAGTATTATGGTTTAGTAAAAAGCAGAATTCAGTAGCATTATCAACGGCTGAGGCCGAGTGTATAGCTGCCGGGAGTTGCTGTGCTCAAGTACTATAGCTCAAGCAACAACTAGAGGACTATGGAATTAAATTAGACAACATTCCTATAAAGTGTGATAACACTAGTGCCATTAACCTGACCAAAAATCCGATTCAGCACTCTAAAGCCAAGCACATTGAAATAAGGTATCATTTTATTAGAGATCATGTGCAAAATGGGAACATATGTATTGTGCATATATGTACCGAGAAACAATTAGCTGATATATTCACAAAACCTTTAAGTGAAGATAGATTTTGCATGCTTAGGAGGGAATTAGGCATATGTGATCCCTTTGATTGAAAGAAAATGGAAGAAACAAGTTGCCTTATGATACTCCTCTCTTATTTTGAAAATCCCATGAAACATGAGTAAAATTATTCGTTTATAGATTCCTTACTCACATATCAATGTCCCACAAAGATTTGGCAAGGATTGGAAGAAAGGAAGAATTAAGAAAAAAAAATTGGGTTGAACTGGGGCCGACCCGAGCCAGAATGGGGTCGACCCCACGTTGAGTCGACTCTAGCAGAAACTGGGGTCGACCCAACGACGAGACCCCACTTTTAAAAGGAGACCCGTGAGCTATTCTAAGGCACTGTTTCATCTTGTTCTCTTCCTAAAATCCTATTTCCCACTTTTCAATCTCTTCCAATCACCTCCAAACAGTAGAAGATTGCTTTTCCAAGCCGTTGGATCAAGACCTATGGAAGCATTTGGTGAAAATAGGACCCAAGCGAGCCGTTGCTAAAAGATCCGGAAGAGTTTCACGGCCAACCCTTGTAGATAGACATGCTAGAGATGCTTCTACAGTGCCCCCACAAGGTGAGACATGTGTAGAGCCTCCTCCTCCTCTTTCCCCTTCAGTTCAACTTGCAAAATATGCGGGGAGACCGGTAACCACGGGAAGAAGGATCCACTCCGAATTTTGGATCAAGAAGGGTTCCGTTTGGGGGATTGGATCCGAAGGCAGGGATAGGAGTATCGTTGCTCCCTAGATTTGGTGACCTACCCGGGCTTGGTTCATGAGTTCTACGCCTTCTTAAAAGTTGGACCGGGAGGGCTTATATCCAAAGTCCGAGGAGTGAGGGTTAGGGTTTCGGAAGAAAGTTTGAGTGAGTTGCTTCATCTCCCCTGCGAAGGTGCAACTCTAGAAAGACCGGAAAGCAAGTTGAAAGCTCTACAGTTGATCTTTGAGAGAGATGATTTTGACTACTCCAAAAATGTGATAGCTAGCTCTCTATCAGCTGAGATGAGGTTGTTGCACAATTTCATAGGTCGGATTTTATTTTCAAAAAGTGGAAGATTTGATCACATATCTTTGCGAGATTTGGTCATTATGGAGCACGTCATTCAGGGCATTCCCCTGAACCTCCCAGCTATGATGATCAGGCAGATGAGAGAGGCTATATGCAAATCGAGAGTTTCCGTGCCCTATGGTATGATACTCACACTGGTCTTCCGACAGCATGACATATCTATGGAGGGAGAGATCTCCAGGTATCTATTATTCACTGACACTTACACTGCACGGTCCCTAGTTCGCATGGGTTATGAGAAGGTGAACGGACAGTGGGTGCGTGGAGGAGCAGGGATACATGCACTAGAGGGTGATGCACCAGAGGTTGGAGACCCCATCCTTGAGGCTGAGGTACCTGAGGATCATCCTACGGCACCTTCAGAGGCTGGACTGTCGTCATCCGTACCTACGGAGTGCACAGAGGAGTTTTGGAGTAGGATGATTGAGCTTGTGTCAGCTTAGGTGAGGACTCTCTCTGATGGGTTGACGAGCAGGATGGACATTATGACTACTGAGATTAGAGACCTCAGAGAGCAAATGGGAGCATTACAGAGAGAGAGAGGCTCATGGTCCATCTGTGCCCCGAGCAGCTGAGTCGGAGGTTTCGGCACAGAGTCATCCAGCTCAGCGAGGTCCACGCTAGACTCAGTCCCATCAGGCTCGACCTCCCCTCGCCACTTATGCTAGGAGGATAAGGACTAGATCACAACCCTTAGATTCCTCCTAGGCCCGATGTAAGCACTACAGTAGTCTATCATGTCTAGTGCCTAGGATTTATCTAGTTCTTATATGCATTTTACTTGGTTGATGTATTTTGCACCTTAATTGAAGAATATTGTACTTTTGGCATTAATGTACTACAATGTTCCATTTTGATCAATGAAATTTGAATTTTTATTTTTTACTGCTTCTACTCATCTATTGCTATACACTCGTTTGATGATAACAAAAAGAGGAAGAAGTAAGAAAAGAAAGAAATTGCAATATAAAGGGACAAATAAGTTTGAAAATTATAGTAAGAGATAATATTCACTTAAGGAGGAGCAATATGTAACAATAAAAAAAAATTTTAAAAAAGAAAACAAGAAAGTCTAAATTTTTAATCAAAATTTCTGAATTTGGCACATACCTCTCATGCCTCGATACATAACCTGAAACTCTTGCTTTATCTCAAATTTTTGAAGTTTCATCCTTAACCAAATACAAAAGAAAAGGGAAGAAAATCAAAAGTTCTAATTGGCAATATTTGGATGAAAGAGGGAGAGTCTCTACTTTCAAATTTGAAAAGCTGAAATTCAGCAACCTGAGCTCTTCTAAAACAAATCTTCTAATTTTAAGATAAGTATCAATCTACTCATACTCAATATTTTGTAATCATCAAAAAGGAAGAGATTGAGGATGATAGTATTATTTTGATGATTAACACAACCATTGAGGAAATATCTAATTAGTACTACAAGTTAATGTGATACATCACTACTGAGTTCGACACTCTCGATACATTTAGAAAAATGAGATCAAGATGTCTTTCAATGATTAATAATGAGATAAAATTTGTAATAGAAAAGGGATAGAAAATTCTAAATTCTAATTCAGCAAAGTTTCAAGTGAAATGTACTCTTAAGGGCAAAATAGTAATTTTAATTGTTAAGAGTATGTAGCACTATCATGACATACATTCAAAATTGCTTGAAATATATTTCATTGATTGTATGGATGAGTCTAACCTTAAGATGCAGCAAAGTGTGGAATGAGTCGACCCCAACATAGGTGGAGTCGACTCTGGCACATCATGGAACCATCAGGCACACCTTTGCAAAAATGGCACGGATGAACAGTAGTGGAGTCGACCCCAGGAGCGGAGCCGACCCCAAAGAACCTTGAGTCAACCCCAGCTTCAAGCCTTAAGAAAATAAGTCTCTGAAATTTACTGAGAGGGACGACCCCAACTTTCCTTGAGCCGACCCCAGGAATGCTTGAGTCGACCCCAATGGAGTCGGCCCCAACTGAACATGAGTCGATCCCAAGGCTATGTCATTCAAAACTGTGTCTCTGGAATTTCTGAGAGGGTTGACCCCAATGGAACTTGAGTCGACCCCACTGTAGCTTGAGTCGACCCCAAAAGGAGTTGAGTCAACCCCAGTGAAAAACAACTGAAATACAAGGTTCTGTGATTCCTGAGAGGGCCGACCCCGCTGTAGCAAGAGTCGACCCCAGTGAAAGTTGGGTTGACCCCAGTGGCAGTTGAGTCGACCCCAAGTATGATGAACAGTGGTTTGAGTCGACCTCAGAAAAGTTTGGGTCGACCCCAGCACGGGCAGAAGCATAACGGCTAATTCTGCAGAAGTAATTTTTGACCTCCCAATGGCTAGTAACGGATAGTTTTTCAAATCTAACCAATGGGGAGTAACCTAAACATGTGGGAAAGTATTTATAATGACACTATTCACCAAAACAAGGTATCCTTTGCATGAAAATCAAAGCTTACTCAAGAAAGACAAAGCCCTAGTATTCTTCATCGAGGTGCTTCATTCAAAAGTCAAAAGAAAGTGGTTGAGCAAATCAAAAGAGGCATTAAGAGCTCCACCAACTCTTGAAGAGTGCAGCATTCCTTGACAAAGAAGAGAAGAGCCTTATCAAAGCGATAACTATATTCTAACTCTTCTTTGTAGCTTATAATTGTTATATCTGCTCATTTAGGAGTTTCAACCTTCTTCTTCTTAACAATCTTGTAAGGTTTGTTGGTGAGCCCGTAAAACCAACGGTATAGGTTTGTTGGTGAACCCGTAAAACCAACGGTGAAGGTTTGTTGGTAAGCCCGTAAAACCAACATAAGTTTTTGGTGATCCCGAAAAAACCAAAGTGTAAAGATTTTTGGATTGTGAGCCCAAAAAACAATCCAACTGTAATCCGCGGGATTATAGTGAATTCCCAAGGGGTCGCTTGGGGAGTGGACGTAGGTGCATAGGAGAGCACCGAACCACTATACTTCTTGTGATTTGTATTGCGTATTATTCTAACTTCACTACTTACACTTAATCTATATTAACTAAATCACTCACTCATCAATTAATATAATTAAGAAATCTAAAATCAAGAAAAACCAATTCACCCCCCTCTTGGCTTGTCACCTTGGGCAACAGACATTTTTTGGAGAATTCTACCAAGTCTTCGTGCTCAGATTTTTGAAGAATTCTGCTAAGTCTTTGGACTCAGTTTCAGTTGTAGTGTGAGTCGAGGTTAGGTTGCTGTTCGGCCATCGGAACTTGAGGGCTTCTTGACCCGTAGTCGAATATTCGTTAGATAGTTCCCGAGATCGGAGGAGCCTTTTGCTCGCAGCTGACTTGGTGGGGCGTCTCGAACTTGGTCGGGACGTCTTTAGGTTGTACTTGAGGTTGTTGCAGCAGGTTATCTCGAACTTGGCCGAGACGTCGTTAGACAGGACCTGAGGTTGAGGGAGACTGTGCTCGAGGTCGACGCAGCGGGGCGCCCCGAGCTTGGTTGGGATGTCATTAGATAGGACTCGAGGTCGTCATAGCAAGTCATCTCGAACCTGATCGAGGCATCCCAAGCTTGGTCGGGGCATCCCGAGCTTGGTCGGGGCATCCCGAGCTTGGTCCTGGCATCCCGAGCTTGGTCGGGGCATCCCGAGCTTGGTATTTTGATTGGTTGCTTTGCTTTGAGGGTTGCCATATAGCATTGCTTGGCTGTCACCTGATCCCCTCGAACTTCGCTGATTTCTTGCTCAGTAGGGAACCGCACGAGCAAATGGTATGTCGAGACTGTGGCTCGGAGGGCATTGAGTCCTGATTGGCCAAGGATAGCGCTGTAGACCGAAGGCAGACGGACCACAAGGAAGTTTGTCCTCACAATGCTCTCTCGAGGAGCGAGTCCGGCTGTGATAGGTTAGTTAATCACGCCTTCAACCAGGACTGAATCTCCGGTGAATCCGACCAGTGGAGCATTCATTCTTCGGAGCTGGCCCTCTGTTATTCCCATTTTTTTGGAAAGCATCATAATATAAAACATTTGCCGAGTTTCCATTATCAACTAAAATGTGTTTTACATCAAATTTATTTACAACCATAGAGATGACCACAGCGTCATCATGAGAAGTTTCAACTCCTTTTAGGTCCTCGTCTGAGAACGAGATGGCTTCAGAGGTGCACTGATGCTTTGGAGGGGCTTCCTTCTATGTAAGCTCTTCTCCCGAGCTTCCCTTGATAGAGCCCATTCCTATGACATTGATGGTACCGGCTATAGGCCTATTGTCATTTTGATTTTCAGGTGGTGCGGCATTCTCCGCTGGTGCTCTTTCGTCCCGCCGATTTCGTACGACCGGTTAAGTATTCCACAGCGAATGAGCGCTTCAATCTCGTCTCGGAGCCGGAAGCACTCCTCGGTGTCGTGGTCGTGGTCTCGGTGGAAGCGACAGTACTTCCTAGAGTGTTGCCGAGCTTCTGAGTCCCGCACTGGTGGCAGCGGTTGAAGATAGCCTCGGCCTTCTATTTCCATGAGGATCTCTACCCGAGTTGCGTTGAGGGGAGTATAGTTTCCGTACCTCCCCGGGAGAATCCTTGGCCGAGGCGGGGATCTCGACCGAGGTGGGGATCTCCCCGGAAGCCTATGGCCAGAGGTTCCAGCGCAGGCCCTCCGATGCTTAAGTCAGAGAGGGGCTTTTAATGGAGAGAAGTAAACGTGAGAAGTGATGGAGAAAAGTAATGGCCGGGGAGGAAGAAGGAGAGGTCCCCTGCCTAGAGCTCTCCCCCCTTTTATAGGAGGAGCTGTAGCGGTTACCTGTGATCAGGCGTAATTGTACGAATCAATGAGTTACCGTAAATGACCCGAGATTTCGAGCTAGCTGGCGATCCGTTGAGATCGTGTGCATTCAAATGTTGACAGCCGTTGAGGCAGAGATCGCGGGATTTGATCCCGGATATGG
Source organism: Phoenix dactylifera (assembly GCF_009389715.1). Taxonomy (NCBI): domain Eukaryota; kingdom Viridiplantae; phylum Streptophyta; class Magnoliopsida; order Arecales; family Arecaceae; genus Phoenix; species Phoenix dactylifera. Next base: position 2,344 of record NW_024068475.1, on the reverse strand, counting down.
AAGACTTAATTTTCGGTATAGTGGGGAGGTCTATTTCTTCCTTTGATTGGGTTTTTCTTGGCCTTGAGGTCGATCGGGCTTAACTCTGCCGAGACTATGCCTGCCAAGATCGTGAGCTCTGTGGTCGTCGATGCCGAGCGCTCTGAGGTTGGGTTTTTTGAGGTCGGGCGCTTTGAGGTCGTGACTGCTGAGAGTATGCTTGCCGTCGTCATGTTCGTTATCAAGTGCCAGCGATTTGACTACGTGCTTTGAGTGATCTATTTTTCCCCCAACAGTTAGTATTTGCTTTTAGTTTCTTCCATAGTAATTGGATGCTTACTATATATTACAATCATTAACATGTTAGCTATCCAGATTCATACATTCTGGGTTGGAACAAATTGAAAGCTAAGACACTTGAAGGAGATAAGTGACCATGGCTATCTTTTGCATTTCCCATGACCAAACAGCCCATATTCCTTTCAACACTAGTCCATAACTAATGTTAGGTGTTGCAAAGGTTATGGCCTGCGTAGTTCCTAATTTGGTGGTAACCTTATGTGGTGTCCCAGCACCACCTAACGTATTTACTCCCTTAAATCACGTTTCAGCTCAAGATAAAATATATAGTGGTGCAACTCAGCTAATTCATCTCAGCCAATCCCGATTGAGAATATCCAGAGCTGAATGCCTGCTTATGTACAAGCCATCTCCATATGGTAGCTCAAAGCACCCAAACAACCCTTGACTATGGGGTGATACCCAAGTGCCAATCAGTGGGCAGGACCCAAGTCCAACTAGAAGGGACGGCCAGGCCAGCGGAGGAATCCACCGCCTGTCACCCACTCCCCCAGCAGTCGCCACGTGATCCTAGGGTCTCACCACACTGGGTGCTCCCCAATCCAGCCCTCGGCACGTGTAGCTGGCCCTCCATCAAACGGCTTATAGCTCAGCCACCCACTGGGCACGCGGCGACCTCTCTTTGGATGGTACGGCACACGCGTCAGTAAATTCCCCGAGGAGGGATGAAAGATACTTTTGAGTCTTGGCACTTGCTCACAGATGGACCTCAAACGGACCCCACACGGAAGCTGATCTCAGCCACCCAACGAGTCGGACCGTTCCAATCGGTGGGCCCCAAGCCTTCGATCCACCAAATCACAATCGGACGGTTATAAAGCAAGGGCAGCATCGTAATTCCAGCCAGCTTCCGGACCACCGCAAAGGGCAGGACTCGGACTGCGACGTGATACGAAAATGGGACATCATATATAACATCAGCACGCTTTTTAGTTCGAATACTCGATTGCTTTTTATTTCGTGTCCAGAAATAGTTATGCAAGATCTACCATTAAAAGAGAAGCCCTAATAAACCACATCGGTCTCTCGAGACCCACATGTACACCCTCTCGACAACATGTGGGGCTCACAAATGGCGTATGAATTATGGAGATAAAAAGACGGTGGATATCAAAAACCTACATAGTGTAAAAAGTGGGTCCCGACGAGGGTTTAGCCAATAGGAGAGCGACACGTGAAGACCAAATGGACCGGCACCATTTCCGCCTCTCAGGCCCTGTTTGAGGGAGCTGTTGGCAGTAGAGCTGTTAGAAGTAGAGCTGTCTGAAGTAGAGCTGTTATAAAAAGCTGTTTGCTGTTTGGTAACTACATTTGTAAAGTGTTGTGGTACTTTGTTTTGTGTTTGGTAAACAATCTGAGAAAGTGAGCCGGGGCAGGACTATGCTTGGATCTGGAGGTCTGGGCTTCACCCGAGGGCGGCACTATTCTTATAGAAGGTGGCATGGGACCGCCTTCCGACGAGAGCAGTGCTGAGCAGGCGAGGTTGGGGGATCCCTGCGGAGTGCAGGACATGTAGTGTTGAGGAGTCGACCGACCACGTGCTTTTCTAGTGTACGTGGGCGAGGTCGGCATGGCTGTGGGCAGGGTTCCCGCAGGAGGTTTGGTGTGGGAGGCCTCAGTTTGTACAGATGATGCAGCAGTGGCTGGCCCGGCCTCGGACATGTCAGGAGGCTATTCGAGCGACCTGCACAGCACATCAGATCTGGCTGGCGAGGAACGCCCGCACCTTCGGTGAGCGCAGGGTATCACCGAGGTTCGCTGCGGAGTTCGCGCGAGTCCAGGCATTGGAGATCAGACCTTCTTCAGATAGACCTCTAATAGCTCGGGACACCTGGGGTTCCCTCTCTGCTCCGGCAGCTCCTCAGCAGGTATTTTTCACCTGGGAACTCCCACCCCCGAGCTTCCTCAAGGTCAATTTCGACGGATCGGTCATGGATGGAGGCGCGCAAGGAGGTGCGGGTTTTGTGATACGGGATCCGCACTCTAGAGTGGTGGCAGCAGGAGG
>NW_024068474.1:0-140530 GCF_009389715.1 Phoenix dactylifera | reverse complement strand
TTCTTTACCCATAAGTGTCCTAATCCAATTAGGACTCAATTGGATCATGACTCAATTGAACTCTTGAATCCTAATCTAATTAGGAGTCATCTTCATCTATTAGACCAAAATTAATTAGAACTTTAGGAATCCTAATCCAATTAGGACTCATATAAGTTTAGTCCTAATCTAATTAGATCTTTATGAATCCTACTCCAAGTAGGACTCTAATAATTTGAAGTCTTAATCCAGTTAGGACTCTAGGAGTCCTACTCCAAGTAGGACTCATGAACCTTATCTAATAAGATCAAGCCCAATTAACTAAGTCCAATTGATCCAATCAAATTGCAATCCAATTGCAATTATTTCTTCTTCAACTCACTAAATCTTAGTGGGTTAAATCAATTATCAATCAAATTAATAATCTTAATCTATTGTGATTCCAAACACATTTCAACCATCAGATCGATCAGATTCTCTATTGTGTGCGACTCCATAGGTTCTATTCTATCTGGTAGTGAGATATATTGTGATCTCTATCACAACATCATTGAAACTCTTTTAATGGGTTGGAACAATTCCAACTCTTCTCATTCGGATTCACTGATCATCAAGTGAATGCTTTTGAATCTCACAATCTACCAGTGACACCTAGCAGCATGTAGTGGCTACCCAACAGAATAGAATAGATGAACCTCTAGGTGCAGTTACTGATGATACAGTCCCTCTATCATAGATTCCGATAGGATGGAAGTCATGGATAACTTGTCAAACCCCATCATCTGTCATATATCAAGATTCATTCGACTCTAGTTCGAGATTGAAAAACTCATTTTCAAAAACTACCTTGGCCAAGAATTTATGAACTCGATCTTATAAATCACATAGAATCTCTCCTAATCTATCAAGATCGATAGACTCCATCTAGATGCACTTCTACTCCTACAATGAATCTACTGCAGCTAATCTGCACCACAAGGACCTAGATCGATAGGTCCCAGGTTTATGTGCTCGTCAAACTACAGCAATCTCACGGTGAATAGCCGAGGCATCGTAGGTCAAAGGACCAGTCATACAACTGCAGTATCAAGTAAGTCACTGACGAGTGGATAAACATTCAAGTGACTACTTGCTATGGTCACGCTCAGTACCGTTGTTCTCTAACAAGTACTTGCACAATTACTCTAGTATCCCTATACTGTGGACTCAAGACTCGTCCATCAAAGAAAGTGATATGTGCACTAATCTCATCAGATCGATCACCGTCCTTCGTGTGATCCATCGATGAGGAGCAATTCAGAAATTAATCACCAATGACACATGCCTTAAATTTTCAACTCTTGAGAATATAAGTCATCATCTTATTAATTTTCTGAACGATTCATGGACACATAAGAACATGAATGAAAAGAATGCCCAACTTAATAAACTCATAATTAGGTCAAGTACAAATTTATGTCTCAGAAGAAAAATAATGCATCAGCCACATTGGCTTCTAGGACATACTTCTAATAAGAAAGGATCAATAAGCTGCTTCCCAAGTCGATCTCAACTTGATCACCTTTTCAGAACAATCTTCTAATGGAAGGGCTTGGTTGAAAGGAGACAAGGGAGAAGAAGAGGAAGATGATGAATAAGAAGATGAGAAAAGAGAGGAGTAGGATAGTTTCCCAGCTCGGGTATCCACGAGCTGCAATTTTGTATTTTCTTTTTTTTATTGCTTTTTGTAATTTTCTTCTTTTGCAATGAATGAACTATCGTTTCGTCTTCCTCTCACCTATCTGATTTCCATGAACTCTACTTGGGGTGGCTTGATCCATCGGCTTAACTCAAGCTTTCACCAAATCTTCTAGGTCACCCGGAGCAGGTTGGCGCCATGGCCGGTATATGCCTCACTATAGCTTGATGTATGAGCTAATGTAGTCTGCTCGAGCTGGAGAGCATGTGAGTTATCATCAATCCAAGGAGATAGATCGATGGACAAAATGAGGTAGGTTTAGAGGTGGCTTGTCCCTCGATCTTAGCATGTTTGAGGTCATGTGTCTAAGTTGGCCTTCCGGGATTAACTATTTACCTGATGGTGTGAATGTCATCATGCTTGCTTATTTTCAAAGTTTCAAAAAATTTTCCTCGAGCTCGCTGCCTAGTGTAGATCCTTCGTCAAACTTTCTACCACCTTTATGAGGGTAATAATTCCAGAGTGATGGTCTACTTTCCTTCTTTCTTTCCCTATTGCCATAAATTATTCGCATGCAGAATGCCTGTCGGACCATCTCGAGACTCTCCACACTATAAAAGAAAGGATATATCCCGGTGCTTTGTTTAGTCATTACCGATGCTTTTAAGCGTCGGTAGATTTTCTGCCAACGCTCCCAAAAGCATGGATAAGACGTTGGCAGGTGGGTGGGCATAGTTTATGCCGACGCATCCAAAAAGCGTCGTCCGAAACGAGATGTATGCTGGCGCTTTTAAGTTTGGAAGCGTCGGCCAAAAACGAGATATATGCCGACGCTTTTTAGCGTCGTTCTACTGGAAGTTAACCGACGCTTAAAAGCGTGGGCCAATTGGGCCGACGCTTAAAACCGTGGTTTGTGTCGGACTAGGCCAAATCTTAAAAGCGTTGGCTTATCTTCGTTCTTGATCGACGCTTAAAAGCGTCGGTAAAGGCATGCCAGATTTCGTGCCACTGGCTATTGCTGCTAAAAACGTCGGCAATAGTATTTTTTTATATTTGTTTTGTAAAAGCAATTTTTAATACTGTATATATTAGATTCCAATAAAATAAATACACTAAATCACATAGATAACAAAATGCATGCCACAAATAAGAACTTTTCATTCAAAATGTTCATATTATCATATTTGATTACATTGTACTTCAAAAATACACTAAAAACATACATCTCAAATTTCTATGTAAACAATCTATGATGTATCAAGGGTCGACGACATCATCATCTCTATGAGTAGATGAAGTATCAGCAACCTACAAGAAAAAAAAATACTTTAGAACTAAGAATACGAAAGTCATCACGCTCATATAAAAATACATTATAATTACGTAAAATATTCATATAGATTTAGTTATTTATCGAAGGAGCAAATCTCTGCAAAAAAATGAAATATATTCAAGTTGATCCTACAAAGATTGTATCTTCAACTCTTGGCTCTACTTCAACTCCTTCATATCGGTCCTATGACTCTGCCTCATCTCCTCTATCCTTGTTTCATATGACTGTTTTATCTGTGCCATCTCTGTCTTCAAACTACAAACCTCTGCAGTGCTACTACCTTGTCTGGCATCTTGGATATATCGGCTCAATGCAGACAACTAAGTGGGGGTAACTCCAATATCATAACCCCTCACTCGACCATAACATTCTGGGCCCATTAATTCGGCATAGACTAGAGCCTCAATGTGACTGGCTGCGTCGGATGATGATGACTCTCCGACGCGCTCTAAAATAAGAGTTGTAGCTCTTTCCTATATCTCTCTCAAAAAAAAAATAGTCACATTAATATTTTAAAAGAAGTAAAATTAATAAAAAATTGAACAAATAAATAATGAATACATACAATATATCTCTCGACTCGTCCGGATAAAGCTGCCATCTCGGTGGGTATGAGTCATCTTATAAAATTCTACCTCACTAGGATCCCTTCCATGCTCTTCTATCTACACATACGAAAATATATTGGCAAACTATATATCATGATACATGCTATATGTTAGTAGAGTTCCAAATAGTTTGAAAAGAACTTACGAATTCATTTCTACGTCTCGCATAATCTTCAAGCCTAAAGTGTAAGGAACTGCTTGAGATGCTTGGGTAGCTCTACCAATATTAGAATATGTCTGCCAAAATTAAAATACACAGTATATGATTCAATGTATATATTTGCAATCCATATTAATAATAAAGATAATATAAGATATTGAAACAATATACGTGACCTGTCCTCTTTCAGAAAATCAGTAGTGAACAAGCTCCTTCCACTACTGAGGGTATACATCAGGAGGACAAACCGAGCAACCTCCTTCTTTGTCATACTATCGTGCTTAAAGTCCGTCTTCAATTTTGCTTTATATTTTTTTCATATGTGGTTGAGGAACTTTAGCACCCAATCATGGCTCTTTCGAGGGAGTACAAACTTACCCACAACAAGATATAGAATGTTATAATAATATTAAATCTCCAAAGTAAAATTATGGTAGTAAGCAAATTAATATATAGGAGGTGTCAAATTAAAAAGAACAAATTCAATTCATTACTTGTATAAGTCTAAGAAGCTCAACCTTATACGAAGGAAGCATTTCATTCCACTTTGTATAGTTGAGCGGACACAGCTGACCCTTGCGTGCAACTGATCCTAAAAGCTTGAAGAAGACTTTCAGATCTATTGATAGACTGCTCCAATTCGTTGCATCGGATGATGATCTTCTCACCCTCACGAAGCTTCCACATATCCTTTGTTTGAGTGGGTCCCCATCTCGTCCTCACCGTCCCTTATCTATCTATTAAAATTAAATAAATATGCCTTAAGAAGTTGAAAACAAATATGAACATAAAATGAACTAATCGAATTACTCTGGATCCAGAGCTCATCCTCCGGGCAATCAGCAGGAGGCCTGCACTGAGATCCTGACTCGTGTTGTTGGTGCTCACATGGCTGCTAGGACTGCAGGGACTGATCAGAAGTAGATCCCACCTGAGAATGCTGGAACTCCACATCTCTAAATCATTTTTTCGGAGCATATTGTTACTAGTATGCACAAAAGGAGGCCAAGCTAGGGCTCGATCTCGATCGGGTGGGTCGTATTTGGGGAGGAGGCCACCGACGCTTCAAAGAAACGTGATAATTTTTGGTGCCTGGGCCGTTTTTTTTTCCGACGCATGTGACTAGTATCGACAAAAGAGGGTCGGCTTTTTCCAATTTTACTATAGCTGGCCAGCTAGCTCTCCAACAGGTCATGGAGAGTTTGACGGAGGTCGAAGGTGACCTGGGGCTTCTTTGTGGCAAGCTGGCTATGGAGAAGGAATGATTGCCCATTAAAGGCAACAGAGATGGAGGCAGAGCTGAGGATGGATGAAATCTAGAGGGAGGAGTGATAGGTGTGAAAATGTACCTTTAACACTATAACTTTAGGCTAAATTGTTAATACTTAAGCATGATTTGGGCATTTTTATGATATCTTTCTAATCTGAGCTTTACTTTACAAAGTGTCCAAGTTTTAATTGATTTTTGGTGATTTTATTGTAGGAATAGAGTTAAAGAGATTGAACATCCCATTGTAGTCTGAATGAAATGAAACTTGGTGGAGATAAAGTAGACATGTTGAGGTTTTATATGCATCAAGAACCAGATAATTGGAGCTTCGAAGAGAAAGTTATGAGGTTGCAAAGTTAGGTTTCCCTAAACTGCCAGCCAGGGCCCTGACAGATTGGATCTTTGTGTAGTATTTTGATGATTTTGGAAGCTACAGAAGTATAATTGAGCTGATTCAAGTTTTTTTGGAAACTAGACATCCAGGATTTTCCAATGACTATAAGAACATGAAATGTGGAATCGGATGCGATCTAGAGAGCCTCTCAAACCTTATGCTGACGTTCGTGCTCGAGAGTAAAGTCGGAAAAATGCATGCGAGTATGTCTAAGCCGCGTTTCCTTGGGTTTTAAGTCCAAAAACCCTATATATACTTGGGGAGCTCACCGTTCTGAAGGGGGAAGGATGGCATTATATAAAAATCATGAAGAGAAGCCGACAATTCATGGAGAGCTAATTCTTTGGTGAAGCTAGGGATGAACTCGCTTGGATGATGGTAGTTTCAGTTATATTTGATCTATGTAATAGATTCTCATGTTAATACAATTCTTGTTTATCATCTCTCATCAATAGATCTTTTCTTGTGTTTGGATAATCTTGAACCGATTCCTTTCATAGATTCAGCCATTCTTTTTCTATAGAATTGTTGAAGTGCTTGATTATGTCCAGATTTGATTGTTTATCCAGTTAGTGTGATTCTCTGCTGCAATATTGCCTTTAGGTATGTTTTCGTCTTTGAATCTAAGTCTAATAGGATAGAAATTCTTGGTTTTAAAAGAGGAGAATGATTTTCTAGAATTACCTCTAAATATTTTGATTGTAATGCTATCTTCCGATTAAAGAATCTAGTGCTATGATCTTTAATTGAGTTATCCAATGGATCAAATATGAATGGAACAACCTAGTTCAAGTGAGGAATTCTTGATGCTTTGCTGCCATTAATTTTAGTCACATCTTTTCACTACTACAATCTAATTGTCAATCTTACTTTTAAACATTCACATCGCGTTATTCTTTGGGCATTATCAAGGAGGCAAACCTTAGGGTCATCTAACAGCAAACCACGAAAGCCAAGAAGCTATCCAAGCAATGGAGTGCAAACCTTGGGCCAGGCTCAAGCGGGACATCGTTGAATCTTCATTGCGGATTGCTCGGCTAAGGACTCCCCTTAATCTCCTCAGGCTTCTTAAGAAGACACAACATGAGGCGGAGGTCGGACTCCTTAAGGATGTTGTAGTGAGTGAGGGTCCAACCATCCTTGAGCTATTTTTTGATGAGGATGAAGTGGAGACCTTGATAGAACATGGCTTCCCAGTTGGCGGTTGTTTCATTTGAATTATTCTTAGCATCTTAGGTTGCAACTTTTGTAAATCTGCTCAGTTGCTAAGCTGACATCACCATAATTAGAGTAATCGATGAATGAAAGTTTCTCTTAACTTTTTTTTTTTAATTCCTGAGGTATGCGCAATCCTGCCGGGTAGGACCAGTCGACATAGTGTGATGTCATTTTGAAGATTGTCCAAGCCAGCCTTCACTGAGGGCTGAGCTATGGACTTATCGCTGGGAAATTTTAGAGTCTTATCTACTAATCTTGGTCTTGATCAGTCGTTGTTAGGAGCTCATCGGGCCTTTCCCTCTTGTTTCGGCCTTGGTTAGCTAAAGTTGGGACTTGTATGTTTGCAGACAAGAATCACCTAAAGACCGAACTCCAAGTTATCAAGATACGAGAAAAATGTTGTCACCTTTCGATTAGTAGGTTGCCTAGGGTGATGGTTGGTGTTTCTACCTAGGTTGTTGCCATTCTGATGAAAATCGATTAACTTGCTAGGTCCTTAGCTTGAAGGCTGGTATGCAGGAGGTCAGCATCTCCACTTGGGCAATCTTGACCTCGAGAAATCAATAAGCTTACCAAGTCCTCAGCTCCAAGGCTAGTATGCGGGAGGTCGGCATCTCCACTTAGATCGTCCTAATCTAAAGAAGTTGGTTAGCTCGCCAAATCCTTGGCTCGAAAATTGGTGTCTCCACTTAGACCATCTCAATCTAGAGAGATCAGTTAACTTGCCAAGTCTTTGGCTTGAAGACTAGTATCTCCACTTGGGCCATCCTTACTTGCAGAGTCAGTTAGCTTGCCAAGTCTTTGGCTCGGAGGTCGGTATTCTGCAGTTGGGCTGGCCCAACCTGAAGAGGTGTTACTTAACCAATCTTCAATTTAGAGGCCAATAGACGGGAGTGTAGCTCCCACAGAAGCTCCCCTAAGAACTTCCTAGCCTTAAAGGCTTGCATGTCGGGACATTGGATTGGCTTCGTCCAACAAACGACGGTGTACTGCCCTGAGAAGGCTCCTCTAGAAATTTTCTAACCACGAAGGCTTGCAAGTCAGAGCCGTTGGAAGGCTCGTCTGATGAACGAAGGTGCAGGGCTCTTGGAAGCTCCACTAGGAACTTTCTAGCTGCAAAGGCTTATAGGTCGGGGCCATTGGATGATTGTCTGACCTGTAATGCTCGAGGGTGTCTTCTTCAATGGTCCATATTAGGATGTGCCTGAACTCATGCTCACTTGGGAGCTTGATAGCTGACTAAAATGCTTAGACAATTTCTTGCAAAAAGAAGAATGTTTCATTGATAAGTCAGGTTTACAGAATGCATTGATTTCAAACTTTCTTATGATAAGCTTGGGAGTTTGGCAAAGTTACACGACTAAGGTATGGAATCCCATTTAGATGCTCCAAGTGATAGGTTCAAGGGCATAGACTCTAAGATACAATTGTGCAGCCCCTCCCAATTCGATGCAAGCTTGGCTTGTTCAGCTAGTTGGGCCACCTTTGTCCTTTTGAGCACTAGGTGTCTATTTGAAAAAACTAAACTTTTCACTCGAAAGTCATAGTATTGAGCTACTCATCATTAAGATGTGGGCCCATGCCATGCAGATCCGAGCTTGTTCCCTTGTTTCTTCAAAGGGTCCTTGGTTGTCTCAAAGATCTTCCAAATTCATCTACTCATTGAGGAGTCTATTTGATGACAGGGTTAACCAATCTCCAAAAGGATTATCGCTTTGGTGTCGGAAGGAGAGATGAAGAATGTTTCTCTTGTTGGAAATCTCGTGAGTAGTTTGGTAAGTCCGAAGGATGCTATGAAACTCATCCACCTAGAGCCCTCCACTCGATCTTAGCCTCATCTTTAGGCTTTGTAGGAATGGTTTTGTTGGTAACCTCAGGCTCCTTTATTAGCTTGGAGATGCTCGACTGAGGTGAGTTGGTGGTCTATAGCAAGTCGATGCAACACTACTAAAGCAGTATTGTCGAACTGCCTCCTCTTGTCGGTAATGATGGCCCGAGGAAGCCCGAAATAACATATGATAAATCTCCAAATAAACTCTTGAGAATTTTTCGTGGTGATTCAGGCTAACAGCTTGATCTTGACACACTTAGTGAAGTAGTTAATGGCCACCATAAAGAATTTTTCTCTACTCGATTGTTTACAAAATGATCCGAGGATATCGATCCCCTATAGATAAAAGGCTAAGGAGCGCTGATCGGTGTGAGAGGGGCTATTGGCTGCCACTAGATATTTGCATGTTGTTGTTAGTGGTTCACATTCCCTCATGATGTCGACAACGTCCTTTTGGATGCTTGGCCAGTAGTAGCCTTATCGTAGTATCTTGTAAGCTAAGACCCTATGCCCTAGGTGGTTTTCATAGATTCCTTTGTGGACTTTCTGAAGTGCATATTCGGCTTTGGAAGGTCGGAGACATCGAAGGACAAGTAAGATAAATGACCTCTTGTAAAGCTTCCCCTCCAAAAGCCATATAGCGTGTATATTGTTTGGTTCTTGAGCCTCCAAGCTTCCCTCCTATCTTCGAAAAGTTTTTTGTCCCGAAGATAGTCAACGAGGGGGTCGATCCAACTCAATTTGAAGCCTTTGTAGAATTGGGGTTAGTTCCTCCTCTATGCTAGGCTTGTCGAGCACCTCAAGACATTCTAAGGTGGCGAGTTTTGAGAGTAGGTCAACTCTGGCATTTTTGTGGCCTAAGAATTATAGGACTTCAAACTCCTCGAAGGCCTGAGGAGATGCTCTTGACCTTTTGAAGGTACTTTGCTATTTTGGGGATTGTAGCTTCGAAGTCTCCTTTGACCTATCTGATGATCATTTGGGAGATGGTGAGAGCTTTTCAGACACCAAACTCCAAATTTTTAGATGAGCTTGAGACCAATGAGAAGACCCTCATACTCGGTTTTGTTGTTGGACACCTTAAAGCCAAAACACAAGGCATACCCCTCCACAACTCCACCCAAGATGGTAAAGATTAACCTAGCTTTGCTTCTATTCAGGTTGGAGGACCCCTAAACATGGATCATCCAGGAATGTTCTAGCTTATGCTCCTCTAGTATCGTGCTAACCTCCACATCGTTAGAAATTGTGCACTCCATAAAGAAGTCAGCTAGTGCTTGAGCTTTGATGGAAGAGATGTCAAACTCTCCATGTTCAACTGCCTATTTAGTTAACCTCTCCGACACATTCAGTTTCCTGAAAGACTTGATTCAGTGGTTAGTCGGTCAGCATGGTGATGGAATTGGCCTGAAAGTAGGTGAGGTCTCCAAGCCAAGGTAATGATAGCATAGGCCACCTTTTCAAACTTAGGGTACCTTATCTTAACATCTTCGAGGACTCGGCTCATATAGTAGATCGGCCTCTAGGTTCCATCTTCTTCTTAAATGAGAACCAAGCTTAATGTCGAGGGGGAGATAGCCAAGTAAAGATAAAGCATTTCTCTGGGGCTCAACTTGGTAAGTAGTGGTGGCAGCTAAGGTAGTCTCGAAGTAGGATGAATGTGGCTTGACGTCTTCAGATTAGCAGAAGTTCTTGATTTGTCTTAGTGCTTTAAAGAGGGACAGACATCTCTCCACCAATATCGCCACAAATTTGTTCAGCGCCGTGACATGACTCGCATCCTTGGGGGAGTCATTTTCAGCATAGTTATGGATCTTCTACGGGATGACCTCATCTCGTGCCGTGTCACCATAAAGCCAAAGAATTTTTCTAGGAAAACCCCAAAGGTGCACTTGCTTGGTTGAGCTTCATGCGATATTTTCTTAGAGTTCGGAAGGTCTCTCGAGATCAGTCATGTGGTGCTCGACCTACTTGCATTTGACTAGCATGTTGTCAATGCATACCTCCATGTTATGGCTAATCTAATCCTTAAAGATTTTGTTTGAAGAAGCGCATGGTAGGTGGCTCCCACATTCTCAGATTGATAGGCATGACTCTATAACAGTAAGGCTTCTTATCAGTGAAGGACATATTTTCTTCATTCTTGGGCACCATCGAGATCTGATTTAGCCTGAGAATGCATCCATTAGCATCTGGTATCTCGACATGGCATCAACAAATTGGTTGATCCTCGGTAATAGGAAGCCATCCTTTAGACAGGTTTTGTTGAGGTTAGTGAAATTGGTGCACACTCGTTATTTTCCATTAGCCTTCTTCACTAAGATGATATTGGCCAGCCAGTCGAGGTAGTCGACTTCATGAATAAAGCCTATGCTAAGGTGCTTATCGACCTCTTTATCGATGGCCTGCTCTTTCTAGGGTGAAGCTCCTCTTCTTATGCTGAATAGGTCGATGTGTTGGGTCTAAGTTGAACCTGTCAATGATGACATCAGGGCTTATACCTAGCATGCCAAAGGTGAATCTAAGAAAAGACATCGACATTAGCCCAAAAAAAATCTAGAAGTTGAGCTTTGGTTGCTTCGTCGAGGTGAGCCCCGACCTGCACCATCTTGCTTGGATCTGCTTCATTGAGGGGAATTGAAAGGAGTTTTTCGATCGGTTCCTCGCATTGTTGCTTCAGCTCATCTCAGGCATCAAAGCCTTCGACGAAAAGCAACTCCATTGGCTTCTTTTTTTAGAGTGTGGTAGCATAGAACTATCAAGCTAGCACTTGGTTGCCTCAGACTTATCCTATGCCTCTCTTGGTTAGAAACTTTAATTAGTAGATGATAAGTAGAGACTATAACATACAGGGTGTTCGGGCCAGGCTGTTCCAAGATTACGTTATAGGTCGAGGGAATCTTGACAACCAAAAACTCGAGCATTACTATGGCCTGGTCGGTGCTTGCTCCATAGTAACTGGAAGGGTGATGATGCCTTCGACTGGGACCGGGGTCTTTCGAGAATCTGATTAGAGAAGAGTTGATCTTTCTCAATCAATCAACCGACAAGTTTATTTTACAAGAAGCCTCATAAAACAAGACATCTTCTAAGCTTCCATTATAACTAAAATTCTTTCTACATCAAAATTAGATATAGTAAGGAAAACTACAACAACATCATCATAAGGAGTTTGGATACCTTCCATATCAACGTCCAAGAAGGAGATGATCTCGTTTATCCTCTTCGACATCTGGGTCACTATCTAGGCTGCCTAGGCATATGATTTTCATGCAGATGAGCTCGTTATGCCAACTACTGATGCACCTAAGATGGTGTTGATGATCCCTACAATCAGTTGGTTGTCAATCTATAGCTCGAGAGCATGTTACTCCCGATAGGTGTCAGCTCGATCTTGCAAGTCATTGACATATGCACCGAGGTAGCCCTGCTGGATGAGGGCCTCAATTTTATTTCTTATCTAGATGCAATCCTTAGTGTGGTATCTGTAATCCTGGTGAAAACTTGCAAAATTGGGTCATGTCCTTGTGGGCAACTGGTCTCATCTTTTTGAAGCCGTTTATGTAGCTTCGGTTTTTGATCTCCATGGGAATCTTCCCTCAGGAGGCATTGAGAGGTGTGTACCTTTCGAACCTCTGAGGAGGACTCCTCGATCAGCAAGAACTTTTCTTGTCCCTCCATAGCTTTTTGCTAGGCTCTTCTGGTTCTCTCGAACCTACTTCTTCTTCTTCTTCTTCTTCTTCTTGCCAGTCTGCACTCAGTCGAACCCTGCCGAACTACCATGGCTTTCTCAGTATTGATGTACTTATCAGCTCGAGCCAAGTGCTCAGCATAATCTCTCAGCAACATCTTCTCCAGGGTAAAGAGGAACCAAGGTGTCTTCAATGCATTCCTCATTGGACATGGTGACCGAATGGTTCATATCATGGATCTCTAGGGTGGTCGTGTTAAAGTAGCCGATGTAGTTCTGCAAGGACTCATCATCTCTCTGCATGATAGCAAAAGAAAGTCGGTTTCTTCACCTCTGGCTACTTATGAAATGGGCAGCGAATATTTGGTCGAACTGCTCAAATGAATGGATGGAGTTCAGCTGAAGCCCAGTGTAACACTACCAGGATGCTTTTTGAAGCGTGGTCGGAAAAGCTCTGCACAATATCGAGTTAATGGCCCCTAGAGCATCATGAGAGCTTTGAGCTCTCAAAGTGATCTAGGAGGTTAGTAGTCCCATCATAAATCTCGAGCTATGGCATCTTGCACTGAAGAGAAGTAGGTTTCTCCATGATCTTTATTGAGAATGAGGGTTCAGTGACGAACTCGACCTCATTCCTGAGCTCGACATGGTGTTGCTTCAAGGTTGCTGCTTCAAGGCTTTCAAGTTAGCAGTCTATCTCCTCAAGTTCACAGTCGAGATCGACCTCTCTCCTAGAGTCCCTCTTAGATTGGTAGGGTGAGGAGTGGATAAACATTGATTTCTTCCAAGATGGTGAGCTTGAGGATCGGCACCTCCAGTCTTGTCCATACTCCATAAATGAGATGGCAGCTACGAGGGGCCTTCTTCGGGCTCCAAGAATAGGAGCGATGACTTTGCTAAGCCTGCCTGAGACTCCAAGGAGGGTTGTGGAGGTTCGGCTGCACAAAACTCCACGGTCGCTCGGCTCACAAACCTATTGCTGCTATTGTTATTGGTATTGGTTGGCGATCGTCTACAGCAAGTTCTGGATAATTATAGTTAGCACCTGAATCTGTTGTACAAGTAGCTGAAACTTATTGGTAGTGACCTCCAGTATTGCTTGTGAATTCGGTGGAGGTGGAGCCCTCCAAGGGCCCTATAGAGAGCCGTCAGATTCCATGGGGTGTTTGGCTAGGCAATCGAGGGTGTTTCCTGTGTCTTTTAGATTTCATGGCTATGAGTGTTTGTCGTCTCGTGGAACCTCTGATAATGGGATCATGATCCTTTCTCTAGCGTCAATTTGTGGTCGTTGGGAATTGATTTAATGAAGGTGTTGAGTTGGCTGAATCGCTAGAGGGCTTGGCGATAGACTGTTCAGACCATAGAGGTTGGTAGAAGGTCAAGATGTGCCTCCAAGGTGGCGAGGTGGTGATCAATATGCTCGTGTGGTGATAGCTCCAATGCTAGTCGTTCCTGAAATGGTGTTGAGAAGAGGAGGCCAAGCTCAACCTTCACTTCGATGTCAGATTCGAGTTGAAACAACAAAGATGAAGAAGTTCTCTTATCGAAGAGTGTCTGGTAGGGGATCTTTTGATATCTAGGTTAGATAGGCTCTCAAGAAATAATGGAGGTATTTGTGGGAGCGGTAGAGTGATAGCATAAGGGTGTATGAGGGCTCGAAACACTACTTGACGGTCCCCTAGTATTGGTTTGCATACATAAGGGTTAGTTTCTATCGCCGAAGGATTCGGGCATGCTGATTGGCCATCTTTGGTAACTCATCGCACATCCCCAAGTGTTGTCCAGCTATACATCTCAATAGGGGGTGAATTGGGCTTTTTAAAAACTTTAAGTAAAATGCTGCGGATAAAACTTGATGAGTGTATGTGAGTTGCAATGAGTAATTAACAAAAGTAATTATGCAAGAGATCAAAGCAGATAATTTATGCACCATAAATATAGAAAATTTATAGTGGTTCCATGCTAAACTTAATACCTACATCCACTCCCTTAAGATATCTTTCTTAAAAATTTTACTATAATCTTTTCAAGATTACAGTGTGATTGTTTTAGTCGAGCTGACAATCAAATCAGTTGATTTTTACTGACAATCAATCAAAACCACCACCAAGCATATTCCTAAGCTCATACAATCTAATTCAAAATTTGGATGGACCTTTCTCCAAATTTCAGTTCCTGAAACTTGTCACAACAACAGTATAGAGAATAACATGTAACACAATAAAATACAACTCCTTAAAGACAAATATAAAGAATAAATGGAGCTTTGAATTAGTTAGTTGGCCTTGATTGAACTTGAATGCACTTCATCAACTCTCTCAATTATAGAAAATATGATATTTTAGCTTTTAATGAATGCAGTTGAATATTTCTCATTTTAAAGCTTTTTTTCTTGGTTATTCAATTCATTCTGTTTTCTATTTTTTATCTTTCTTTTAGTGTTTTCTTATGTTTATACCATTTAAGAATGATTGGAAGACTCTCCTAGCCATTAGACAGATAGAAAGAACTACTGTGAGACAAAAACGGCCGTTCTGATTTACAAAAAAGCTAATTGTTATGGTTGTCAGGCATAGAGGGGTCGACTCGACATTTTTTAGGGGCCGACTCATGATCTTCGAGAGTCGACTCGTAATTTTTAAAGATTGACTCAAACTAGCTATTGTTTTTCATGCACTCTATCTTTCTCCTGCAACCATTGTGGCGTTAACTTTTTTGGTTTATAAGGGTTGACTCATTATCTTCATAGGTCGGCTCTCCAATAGATTGAATTTTATTACTCTTTTATCTATGGTCATTCAAGGGTCGACTCATTTGCTTCTAGCATTGACTCTTGTCTGTTTAGAGTCGTTTCGTATTCTTCATAGGTCAACTCGCCAATATAGTGAATTTTACAGCTCTCTGTTTTTTCTTTATAGCCATTTACGGGTCGACTTATTTGCTTCTAGGGTCGACTCTTATTTGATTGCAGTCGACTCATGTTCTTCATCGGTCGACTCGCCATAATAATGAATTTTACAGCTTTTGTCTATCTTTTGAGACTATTTTAGGGTCGATTCATGATCTACAGGAGTCGATTCGTGAATGTGTATCAATTTATATTAATGTGCCAGGGTCAACTCATTGTAATCTAAGGGTTGACTCTTGAGATGGCCCCAAGTCGGAATTTTTTGTATTTGCATGTGAGCATTCAAGGGTTGCCTTCAAAATTTTTTTGGAGTCGAGTTTTTTTGCGTAGAGCTTTGAATAATTAATCTTCATTTTAGAGTTTCCGAAGGCCTTCTTCTTGGCTTTCTATAATATTCAAGTTTACTCAAGGCAACTGATTAGTAAACTTTTTACTCAAATATTTTTACATCATCAAAATCAAACCTTTTGGGTTAACAGCAAGGTCACACATGTATGTTTCACTTACACATCATGCTCCATGAATCTTGCCCGTGCAATTGAGGAAACCGCTATTGTGACCGAGATGTCGCCAATGGAGAAAATTTTTTGAAATTTGAAGGATTCTCTGCACATCTCTGGGTTGGCCATATGGAGGGCTTTTTGACTTGTTGATTGGGGGCTTCGTAGCGAGCTTTGATTGGTCGATCTGCCGTGTGAGATAACGCCCCTTTTGGAAGGGACCAGAGCAGGGATCGCAGACGCGATCCACTCCGTCTTCTCCGGGTGTAGAGGCACCATGGGCATCCAGCAGTTGCACCGCGGTTGATTCGCGTCCAACCCACGGCCGCACGAGCGGCTGCTGATTTTGCCCAACCCCCGCGATTCCTACGGTGGAGAACCATTGAAAATTTGAGCTATAAAACCCCCTTTCCTCCTTACAAGATCACCTCCGAGCCCTCCTCCGTCTCCTCCTCTTCCTCTCCTCCCTTCTTCTCCTCCCTCTGCTCTTGCTTCCCAAGTGGCCGACGTGCTGCCTCGGCCAACCACCATCACCACCCGAGCTGTATTCCCCTATTTTTCAATCTATTTTGGTTGTCGGAAAGCCCCACTGCCATCGCCGCCGCTTGACCACCGAACTGAGCCACCCGCGGCCGAGATCTAGCACCTTCGTCAACCGTCAGTAAGCCCTCTTTTTGCTCTTTGTTCCGTTGCCAAATAAGCTTTGAGATTTCCCTAGTTTCAGCCCCATAAACCGAGACCATTCTCAGTTGTTTTTCAACCTCGGCCACCACAATGTCCGTCGGCCGCCACTGCGGCCGGCTGGTCGTCGACCAGGGGATGGCCTCCGGCCACCCAGGCCAGCAACCCCGTCGGCCCCTTCCTTCTCCCGTTTCCCTTTTTCCCCTGTTCGGGGGGGGGGGTTGGGGCAGAAGAAGGTTCATCGTGGTCCGAACTAGGCCAAGCATGGGCCCGGTGCATTGTGGGCCCAATAGGGCCCAGTTCAGCCTAGTTGGGCCCTATTTGGGTCGTACCCTTTGTGGGCCCAACTTGGGCCCAGTTCAGATCCAAAATCCGAATTTGTTTGGCCAATAAAATGGAATTTGTAGTAAAGCCCTTGATAGTACATTATTTCACAAAAAGGATCTTCTGTAATTTATGTTTGATCCCTATAAGAAAGATTTATTACATAAAGATCCTCAAATATATTTGTTTGGTCCCTTTACTCAAGTTTTATTACGGAACAGTACACCGTAATTAGGTATTGGTCCCTACAATAAATTTTATTGCATAAATAATCCATTTTAGAGGCCAACTTTGGGGGTCCTATTGGGCCGGGTCTATGCGAATCCATTGGGCTGTGTCGAATGTGGGCCTTATCGGGCCATGCCCATTATGGGCCAACTTTGGGCCCTACTGGGCCGTATCCAATAATATTATATTTGGTTTTGCTTAGCTCTCGAATTAACAAAGAAATTAATTAAATTTAAACAAGTGAACCTGATCTGCCTACTTTAAGTAGGAGTTAAGCGAGAAGAAGTAAGTAATCTAATGCTTCAAAGTGCATTTTCTAAATTATTTGGTAAAATAATTATTAGTGGTTTAAATTTTGAGATATGTTTTGTACTTAGTAAAATGGGTCAGGCATGTTAAATTTTATTTGAAAATTTGGTTATATGCTCTGAAATCCATAAAATGACTGGATAACTTATTAAATCTATTTTATATGTATATATTCTCAACATGGCTATGATCTGTTCTGGCCCCGTCAATAGAGATTATTCGTTAGCTCCGTTGATTTGTACCTATGAGAAACTAGTTTCGACACGGTACCACCTGTAATTAGAATAATGATGTTTGGACACCGTACCACCGGTAATTAGACTAGTAATATTTGGACACCGTACCACCGGTGGTTAATAATAGTAGTGTTTGGCACTTTGTGCAACCCATGCCACTAGGCTACGTGGCCATAGCCTATTTATGTTGGAAGCCTGATATCAGAGTTTTTGTAAAATAATTATAAGTTTTGAAAAAAAATATGTTTATTTGTAATTTAATTTCCAGTCATTATTTTGTATTTTGATTAATTATCTGATATGCTTTGACCCCACTCTGGGGTATTATATTGCTTACTAGGCTAGTGTAGCTCATTATCTTATTTTCTCTATTTTTCAGATCCAGAGGCATGATCACATGGGATTGGGGAGTGTGTTAGATTTGGAAGACTTTGCTTAATTATTGAAATTTTAGTTAGACTAGTTTGGACATTTGAATTATGTTGACATTTGCTATTTTGAATCTTTGTAAGACTGCTTTAAATAACTTAAATAATTACGTCAATTTTAAGCATCTGTAATTGCTTTGATATGTTCCGGTGCTTTGCACGCTTGTGCGGTCCGCCGTGCGGGCGTGCGGCGTCTGCCACCCTCCGGGCTCAGGGCGTGATATTCCATATCGACTGTGGTCAGTTGTAAGATCAAGTTAATTTATTTTCTTCATCTTAGTGTACAAATACATTTGCCCCTGCTCAATAGGGTGGTCTTTGTATTTTAACCTCTAGAAGAGTACATGAGGGGCAAATAATTGCATGCCCTCACAAGATAATTCTTTGCTTTTTATATGAAAATAATTACAACTCTATTACACTTGATATTCCTCTATGAGATGCTTCTTAGGATTACCCCCAATTCACCTTCCATGTTCTCATGCTTTCTTGATCCCAGCACCTATTGAATTGATTATTTTTTTACAATTCTATATTTGATGTTGTTTACAATAAGTCTTCATATTACCCCCAACCAAGGGCTTCTCCTCTCTCTCTCCCTCTCTCTCTCTTCATCCTCTCGTAACGAAATAAATAGGGATTGAAATCAGAATAAAGGGTCGAGTTGTGTCCAAACTGGCATTTTCCATCTATTGTCCCCGTCTTCGAACTAATCGGATCTCAAAGGTAAAGTAGCTCATTAGATAGTGGAGCATGCAGTAGAACATCTAATGTTCTTTTGCACGAAGGTATGTACTACTGCCACCAAGGTGGTAGCCTAGTGGTACTGGATGGGGATTCTAACCTCATGGTCCCAAGTTCGAGTCGCTGCGGCGACGATTAAAATGTGGCTTCGGCCACTGCTTGGACATGAGGTATAGGACCGCTCTTGGACCGCTAGTAGCTGGGGTGGTGCCAGGTGTGACGTACTCACACTTGGGACTCAAGCCAGAGCCCAGAGGGGTAGCTGAGTCGGGCCCATGGGTGGGGAAGGCATGAGTAAAACCGATCGGGGTGCCCAACACACGGCCATTTCTGCCCGCATCGAACATTCTCTTGGCGGGGTGGGGGCCTAGTGGGGGCTGCTACGCGGGGGTGGGCTTGTCCCTTCCTCCCCCCTACCCCTTTTTTTCAGCAAAAAAAAAAAAAGGTATGTACTACTCGTGTACTTTGGCATAAGTCGCTAACAAGTTGTTCTTTCACTTATAATCAAAGTTTATTCCATCCATCTTTCAATATTTTATATAGGTTGTTTAATTAATATAGATATTAAAACCAATGTCTCAAAATAGTAATTAATTTCAGTTTTAATATATCATCAAAGATATCAATAGTTTGACCCCAATATATACCAATCAAGTTATTAATTTCTTTTTATTTTTATATAATTTGCAAAATACCTTCCATCTCAATCGAGGACTCAACATGAACCTAGATCTTGCTTCACTTTGATATTGGCCATCGACTAAGATGACTAATATCTTAGCATTCAAAGACCTCGCTATTAAGTTACAAAAAATTGATAAAACAAAGTGTTAACATTAAAAATTAAATGATTAAAATTAACTTATACTGTATAAACAAAAATCTTGAAATCATGTATAAGATTCGGGTACAACTTCTTGGTGACTGCATGTTTGGATGCCCATCTCTTTGCTTCCTTCCCTACTGGTTACATAAGTTGGGACAACAAGTTGCATTCCTAGGGGCACTGCACATTAGTTAGCGTGGCTCCAATTGCTAGCAGTCCTGGGAACCCCCAAATCCAATATGTGGGCCAAAGGGCTAACATACATAGAGTAGAGAACGGTGCACACAACAGAAAATACACATAAGATTCGGGGCATTGTTGTGTTTAGCTAGATGATGAACCCCATCATAATATTGAGGTTATGTTTGGAAAAGGAATAAGTTAACTTAGACTCTTAGAGTAAATAGGTTTATTTTTATTTCTCTTTATACTCTAATAAAATTACTCACCTTACGTGATAGAGTGATTTATTAGCAGGTTGACTTATTCATATGCAGAAAAAAAGAATAGGAAATAGGTGGCCTGCATTAACAGGTAGGGAAATTGAACTTTCTAGGGGCTATATAGAAAATAAATTACTGTTAAAATAAATTATGATAGAAGGAGAAAATTGCATGGGATAAAAGCTAAGCATAGACAACTTGTAACAACCCAGGATCTCACCCAAAATGGCTAGCCGGAAGTTATTATTTGGGTTCCTTGATCCTGTATAAGTACCCAAATAATAACTTCCGGCTAGCCATTTTTGGTGAGATCCTGGGTTGTTACAAATGGTATCAGAGCGGACCCGGCCCATAACCTATGTGGACTAGGGGACACTACAGCACGGATCCATTGGGGCTGACCACGGATCAATCTGGTATTTGTGATTTGATTTGAATAGATATAAACCCTTAGCCTAACGAGGACGTCAGGGCTTGAATGGGGGGAGTATGTGAGGACCCGTGCGGGCGTGTGTTTAGTCCCACATCGGTTATTCACTGGGTAGATCTTGGGTACTTATACAGGATCAAGGAACCCAAATAATACCTTCCGGCTAGCCACTTTGGGTGAGGTCCTGGGTTGTTACAAATGCTGTCACGCCCCGAACCCGAGGCGCAGCAGACGCCGCACGCCCGCACGGCGAGCCGCACAGGCGTGCAAGGCAGCAGATCATATCGAAGCAAATACAGATGTTCAAAACTTATTTGAGGATAATCACAGACGCTTAAAATTGACATAAATAATTGAAGTCATTCAAAAGCAGTCTTACAAAATTTCAGAATAGCATATGCCAACATAATTCAAATGTCCAAGCTAATCTAGCTAAAATGTCGATAACTGATGGAATCATCGGAACATCTAACGCACTCCCCAATCCCGTGCGATCAAGCCTCTGGATCTGAAAAATAGAGAAAATAAAATAATGAGCTACACTAGCCCAGTAAGCAACAAAATACCCCAAAGTGGGGTCAGAGCATATCAGATCAAAATACAGGATAATGTTTGGAATAAAAGATAAATAACTTTGTTTTACTATTTTCAAAACTTATTATCATTTTTCCAAAAACTGATACCAGAATCTCAACATGATAGGCTACGGCCACGTAACCCAATGGCATGGGTTGCACAGAGTGCCAGAAATTACTATTGTTAGTCACCGGTGGAAACGGTGTCCAGAAACCACTATTCTAATCACCGGTGGCGCGGTGTCGAAACCGGTTTCTCACAGATTACAAGTCAACAGGTCCAACGTATAATCTCCATTGGCGGGGCCAGAACAGAACATAACAGATCATAGCCATGCTGAGAATGCATATATATAAAAATAGATTTCATAAACTGTACAATCATATTTTACGGATTTCAGAGCATATAACATGATTTTCAAATAAAATTTAACATGCCAGACCCATTTTACTAAATACAAAACATATTTCAAAATTTAATCCAGTAATAATTATTTTACCAAATAATTTAGAAAAATGCACTTTGAGGCATTAAGTTACTTACCTCTTCTCGCTTAATTCCTACTTCAGGCAAGCGGATCAGGTTCACCTGTTAACATTTAATTAATTTCTTTGTAAATTTCAGAGCTAAGCAAAACCAAAAATAATACTATTGAGTTTCGGGTTCGGGTTTCGGGTTCCGAGTTCCAGGTTCTGAGTTTCGGGTCGGGTTTCAGATTTTCGGATTTTGGTTTCGGGTTCGAGTTCGAGTTCGGGTTCGGGTTCAGGTTAAAGCTGGGCCCAAGTTGGGCCCACCGTAAACTAGGCCCAAGTTAGGCCCACTGTGAAATGGGCCCAATCTTGGCCCAGTTCGGCCCACAACGGGCCATCTTCCTTCCCAATCTCCCCACGGACAGGGGAGATGGGAAAATAAGGGAGGAAGGAGGGCCGGCCTAGGTGGCCGGACAGTGGCCCGGCCGGCGGCTCGCGGGGGAAGCGGCCGTCGGTAGGGCGGTCGTGGCCGGCAGCAGAGTGCCACAGCGGCTCGGCCGTGAAGGGAGGATCGAGGATGACCTCGGTTTAGGGCTTAAACAGAAAAAAAAATCATGAAATATAGGGCAAGAGAGGCTTACCGGCGGTCGACGGAGGCGGCGGGAGGAAGATCTCGGCCGCGGCTGTTCGATCCGGCGGTCAAGCGGCGGCGGCGCTCGAAACGGAGAGGATAGATCTCGAAACAGGAGATGGTCGCGAGGGGGATCCGGACGACGCTCGATCGAGAAGAGGACGCCGGTCACTCGGGAGGCAAGAACAAAGGAAGAAGAGGGAGGAGAGGGAGGAGAGGAAGGTGGTCCTAGGGGGAGGAACGAAGGGGTTTTGTAGCCCCTTCGTAACGGCTCTCCGCCGCGAAAATCGCGGCGGTCGAGCGTAGTCCGCGGCTGGATTGGCCGCGGATCGGCTGGAGGGGAGGTGCCGCGGGATGTCCGCAGCGACCTCGCCTCGATCGCTCCCGAAGGAGCTGGAGAGGATCGCGTTCGCGATCATCTGTTCTGCCCCTTCCAAAGAAGGAAGACGGAGCTGCCGACTTCAGCCCGTATCTCACACAACTAATGCGTTTTTATTGAATTGTTCAAAAAAAGGTCCATTAAGGTTATTTTCAATCCTCCTTTTCTCTATCTGATCTATCAGGAGACATCTAAATTAAGTATGGAGTATCCAAAATTATAAATTTAATTATCTACATTAATTTCTTGAATGAGATGGGAAAGACCCCATGGCTATCACAAGAAGCATAAGTAAGTCTGATAAAAAAATGATGTTAATAATAAACTTCCAGGGAGGATTTGGAATGATTAATTTTGGCATGCAAGGAAATCCAGAATTGAGTTGCACGTGAAAGCCTGCCTTGCATATTATAAGAAAAGGTCATGAACTAGCCCCAGTATCATGACATGTAGTAGTCCATAACAACCATTATAATGTGGTCTTCTCGTTATAATTAATGGCTTTGATTAGGTGAAATGGCACATACCTAACTCAATGAGTTTGTTAGCTAGCCGCCCACGCAACAAATGATACCTGATGTTTGACGGTGATGGCGCACATACAAAAAGTCATTGTAGTGCACCAAATCCACCAACCCCAACTCAACAAATTGCTTATCTCCTGAAAAGCTGAAATGGTGCATGATAACCCTTTGAAGCAACAGTTTGATGCTTTTTGTTATTTTGGTCCATTATGCCATCAGCATCCCACCAATCTTTGACAAACCAACCTATATTAATTTATATTAGCATCCTTTAAAAAAGCACATCCTGTCATACATCTCTATCAATAAACTGAGAGCGACCTTGGCAGGAAAGCAAAGTATTGAGGATGAGCACATTGTCATGCTGAAAAATTTCTCAAAAGAATAGCTCTAGACTATCGTTATAAATATGCTAATGTGCTGTATTCTGCTTGGGTGATGCATGCCATGGATTAAATGAAACGTAAAGGATTGATCGCAGGTCGGTCGAAATGATCCCAATGGTTTCATGATAGGACTTTCCGTGTGGGCCATCAGTCGAAGCTTTTCCTAATCATGAGAAATAAGCCCCATTGGCTGGAGCTGTGACCCACATGGATTGGCTCATAGGAACAAAGTTGCTGTACTAGACTGACACAGTCACTACGAACCCCAACATTGTGTGCAATATTATAACAGAATCCATAGACCAAAGTTACATTCCCTGGGGGACCAAAGAAAAGCTACGCAGCATCATTTCCACTTTAGCATCTCCTCAGATACCTTTGCCTTTGCCCCTTTTTTTATTTGCCTTTCAAACCTTTACTCTTCTCCCTACACAGTTTGTCCCTCCTCCTCATGTCCTTGTAGCTCTCCCCACGCCTTCTCTTTGAACTTTCCACCACCAAGGAGAGAAGAGGAGTCCATTCAAAAGAGCAAGAAGAGGAGCAGAGAAGAGGGATGAAGGACTTCAGCTATGAAAACATCGAAGCCGCCACCAAAGGCTTCTCTTTCGAGCAGCTAATTGGGAAGGGAAGCCATGGGAGTGTCTACAAAGGCAAGCTCAAAGGTGGAAAGCTCGTAGCAGTGAAGAAGCCACTGGAAGGGGTCCGAACTCTCGGAGATGACCCAAAATTAAGTAACGAGATCGACATACTTTCGTCCATAAAGAATTCGAGTGTCGTCAATCTAATAGGAGTCTGTCACGGTCCATCAGGCAAGTTTCTCATCATGGACTTCATGCCCAATGGCTCGCTTCATGATCTCCTCCACCTCCTTCCAGACCCGCCTTCTTGGCCTCGGCGTGCCGTCATGGCCATCCAGATCGCCCGTGCCATTCTCTCACTCCACGAGGCGAAGCCTCCCATCATCCACCGAGATATCAAGTCGGCCAACATTTTGATAGACCGCAACTGGAACGCGAGGCTCGCCGACTTCAGCCTTGCAGTCAGGGACGATAGCTCGCAGTCACCAGTTTCCACAGTACCGGCAGGAACCATAGGTTACTTGGATCCATGCTACACGGAGTCGGGACAGTTGGGCCCAAAGAGCGATGTGTTCAGCTTTGGGGTGGTGTTATTGGAGCTCATCAGCTCTAGGAAGGTGATGGACATGGACGGCGATCCTTCCTCGATCATCGCATGGGCTGTGCCGATGATCGGATCTCGTCGGGTAGCGGAGGTTTGCGATCGGAGGGTGGCATTGCCCGATGGCATGCTGAGGCCAATCGATCGGATGCTAAGTATTGCAGTGCGGTGCGTTTCGGAGAATGTAGAGAGGAGGCCATTGATGGGGGAGGTTGTAGGGGAGTTGCAAAGGGTGGTGGAAGGTATTTGGTGGCCAATTTGGGGTCCTGTAAGGAGAAAGATCACTGATAGAGTCCGTAGATGTGTTCGAGCTTGGAGGAGGTGTGCGAAGAAGAGGGTGACAACAACAAAGATCGCGTGCAAGGACCACTTGATTGACGGTGGGAACCATGATTGCAGTGATGATGGAGTGAGTCCAAGTAGGAAGGCATGACAAAGGCTGCAGTCCAAGTAGGAAGGGGCAGCGGAAGGTACGGCTTTGTGAAGTGGGTGGGGTGGTTCGTATCATTCTGTTACGTGGTGGAGTCATTTCCCGTGCTTTTAATTTGATTTATTTTTTAAATTTCTTTTCTTGTTGCTAGTTGTCGTACGAGCGCTGGTTCACAGGGAGAAAGAAATAAAAGCACGGGGATTCTGTGGGAGAGAAGAGCACACACTGCTCCCTATTCAAGGCCCTTCCACTGCGGTTGGTGTCCAAACTGGAGATGAAAGGAATTCCTTTTTTAGTCGTTGGGAGTGCAAAAAACGGAGTGATGCACGATGAGGTTATTGTGATGGAGATTAGCAAGATGTTGTCGAGCATAAAGATCATGGTGTCCTTCGTTATCGGACTGATTCAATGATGTCGGAGGATATACTCTCTCAACACAAATCTCATGGCAATTGTTACCTTACAGTAGATTATGTTTGTCAAGATTCAAGTGATGATCTTTCGAGCTAGAGTGTTATTGAAGTTGATGTGCTCTCAAAGGCTCCTCTTCTCTAAAGTTAAAGGATGTTGCTCAAGATGGAACTTGATTGAATTATTTTATTTATCATGGCTCAATCTGCCGCTACCTATCGATAAGAAGGCTCTAAAACGTATCAGAGTTTTGCTTTTGTTGTCTTTTTTTCTAGTGTGTGAACCATTTCTTTTTATAAGCGAAGGGTCTAGATTTAAGTTGTAGGCTAGCAAAATTCAGTTATCTCTCATGGGAAATTGGTTAAACATGGCAAAGTATACTCTACGTATTTTTCAATCTAGCTAGGGCTCCTATCACGTTAAATAGGGAATGGCTGGATCTTATTTGTCTCTTGCTTTCTTAACCTCTCTTCACCTCTCCCTCTCTCTTCACCGTTCCTACCATCACGCCTCGAATCCACTACTCGGGTTGGGCACGTAATACGACAGTACATCTCATAGGGCCAAGCCTGAGAAAAGAATACAAGTCCTGTAAATTAAACACAACCTCAATATTACTAGATAAGAGTAACCTATCATCAAGACAAAAAATTCCATCATTAATAAATAGCCAAAAAATGTCCAATTTACAAATTTAGTTAAATGACTAGTATCAGTAACATTCAAGCTATGCCTCCTCTCATCAGCAATCCCAAACTATAGCAAGTATCAAGCATCCTGCATGTCTAAAAAGAAAAGTGAAGAAGTGGTATATGCTAGCAGCTTAGTAAGAATCTCAACAAATACTAATATATATAATTCAAAGATAGAAAATAGCACATAATCAAATACTAAAATAAATGCAAATATTATGAATTCACATACCAAGTAACCAACACTACTCAAATAAACTGGTGTCTTTAGATAACCATTCTACTCAAAGATAATATATCATATATCATATATCATCAAAAATCATTATTTTCAATAGTGATATGTCAAATAATAACTTATCTACCATCTCTGAGTAGCAAGTTCCAAATCCGAAAATATTTTTTTTCGGCTTTAGGCTATCCACGATCATACTTTGACTTGTGACTAGCAATGCATAGCCCGTGGTAGCAGGTCAAAGTGTCATACTTCGGCTCGTGGTTGGCAATCCATAATCCAGTGCTTTGACCCATGGCAGCAAATCAAAGTATCATATTTTGGCCTGTGACTAGCAATCCATAACCCCACGCTTTGACACATAATGGTAAACCAAAGTTCTCAATAATATGGCTAATCGAAATTTTTCTTAATCATCTAGTTATTCAAAATTCAATTATGCTTACCAAATATAATTCAATCTAATACTATATTCCTTGCAAAATTCAATGCAATCAGGTATGCTATTCCATGTAACCAAAATCATCGATATGCAATAAAGAAACAAGAATATATATATATATATATAGACACACACCCACATGTACATCTTCATATAGGTGATCATGCATGTGATGAATGTGTTTCCCAAGATGACAACCCAAGAGGGAAAGGTGAATTGGGTTCTTCTAAAAAATTTCGCAAGATATACGGTAGAGACTATATATGCACTGATGTGATAATAAAGAGCAACCAATATGTGCTATGAAAATACAATATAAGCTCACAAAGTAAGTATCCTGGAAGAAGACCAAAGGAAACAAGAATCATGAAGGAAAAACAAGCACACACAGCAAATACAAGGTTTATAGTGGTTTGGTGAAAAATCTAACACCTACCTCCACTTCCCTAAGGCCCTTCTTGGGGATTCTATTAGAATTTATTCCACAAGATTATATCATCGTTATTTTTGGGCTCACAACCAAACCCAGTTGATTTTTTTTGGCAATCAACTAACACCAAGTTGATTTGTTGGTACAGCCAAACCAAACACCTCTAGCTTATCCCCAAGATAGGCATTCCATTTCATGGGCATGGAAGAGCTTTTTACACTCTGTTTCAAGGTACGGATCAACCTATCCCAAGTTTCAACTCTCCTTGAAACTTGACAACCCAAATAAAATCAAAACAAACAAAAGAATTTATACAAAGAATGCTCCTAATCTGAACTAATTTGAACCCTTTTGGCATGCTTGAATATTGGAGGGGAGCTCTCTTAATTGCTCGCTTTGGAATGGAACCTCTACTTAATGCTCTTAAAGTGGTAGGTGAAGAGTATGGATGTGGAATTGAGTACTCTCTCTTGTTTTTCCAAAAACTCTCAAATATTCTTGCTCTTTAATTAAATGTGGTAGCATTTATATCTTCAATAATGGCTGGAAGAGCTCTTTTTGACAGTTGGAGAGGTGAAAGTAGTTGTTGGAGATCATTTAATACATATTGTACTAACTAAAAAACTAGTTGTCAGAGTTGTTACGTGCAGGGGGGTCGACTCCTGATCACTAAGAATCTACTTTTGATTCTAGGGTCGACTCCTAAAAAAGTTATTTTTCATTGCTTTTTGTCTTTCTCTTGTGGCCATCATGGGGTCGACTCATCTTTACTTAGGGTTGACTGCTCGGCTAGGGTTAGCTCTTGAATTTATGGGGTCAACTCTTGGAAGCCCTATTTTTCACCCTTTTTTTCTTCTTCCTGTGAAAGTTCTGAGGTCGGCTTTTATGCAACTATGGTCGATTCCTACTTATGTGCTAGTTATCTCCAGAGTATTGTTTCGACTCCTAGAGTCTGGGATCGACTCCTCATCTGCAGAACTTCACCAAACACTATGAAACCTTCTCCAACTTGGAAAATTTAGCTCATATGCTTCTCCAAACCATCAAATCACTTTAGAATTATATAGCTTCTTATAAGATAGCTTAAACACTCCAAGAACATATGATTAGTAGAATCATACTCATATATTTTGGACTCATCAAAATCAAATATTTGGACCAACAAAATGATAATCATATCTCACTCAAAACAAAATCATTGATACATGATACAAAAGTATATAAGTAAACATGTATATCTTTATAGGTGATCATATACTGAGATCCATACCTCTATCAACAGCAAAATCCAGATACACTATTTACAACCAGTTAATTTAATATCAATATAGGACCAACTTGTCATTGATCAACCACAAGTAATATTACTTAATTTATAATTTATTTGTCAATTTTCTAACTTTGGAGTTTTAATATCCAAATTACCCTAAATCTTTGTTTTTCCTATCTTGCCCTAATTAAGAATTGAAATAAATAAAGGGTTAGGCTTCTACTTTAATTTAAGTACCAAAGGGTAAACCTCCTTGCTAGATTTCTTCTTTATCCCTAAACAAAATCAAGATCAACCATTAGAAGAGATTGGCAAAGAAAATAAGGCAACAATGGAAGATATAGAAAAGGAGTGGAAGAAGGACAAGGTCGACTAGGTGGCAATGCCTCGTGGCCTAAATCAGTTAGAATGGTGTATTTGAATTCATTAGATCAAGAATCGGTGTCCAATTTGGGCAAGGGTAACATATCTAGGATTGTCAAGGGATGACCGAAGAAGGCTTGAAGGCATGATGGGTAGTCACCAAGTTAGTTCAAATTCTTCTACTAGGGTTGATTGAGGAAAAACACTAAAAGAAGACAAAGGAAAGGACCCTCTTCTAGGGCCCACATAAGATATAGAGAGAGAATGAAGGAGAAGGAACTTCATGTTTCTCTCAAAATAGAAGAAAGTGAGGGGAAGGGCGACAGCTAGGTGGTGGTGGTGGTGGGCAATAGCCGAAGGGCTAGTAGCATATGATAGCAAGCATCCGCACTCGCTGGTGGAAGAGAGAAATTATAATGAGAAGGAAAAATAGGGTGAAACAGGTTCAAAAGGTCTTAGTGCTAATTTAAACTATACCCTGCTTGCTGGGGTGCAAATCTTTTGGTGATGACGGGGTTATAGGGGATTGATTCATTAGGAAGCAAAATAGGGCAATAGTTTAGGACTTTTTGAATAATCTTATACGGAAGTAAAAAGCCTAAGAACAAGCTTAATGATGCTTGAGAAATAGCTAACATTTTAATCTTAGCAAATGCCATACTAGATATAGACTAATTTTTTCCTTATTGCAGTCATTGTAGTTTGAGGGATGTGGGTTGATGAATACTAAAAAAAAAATATTGGGATGAATAATTGCTTGAATGTGAGAATTTAGGTTTTTATTTGATAAATATTCTAAACCATTGGGATGGGGCACAACTTCGTTGGATTGCAAGGTTTGCAATCCTCAGAATCCACCTTATGTTAGAAGTATGCCCTAGAAGCCAACCTGACTGATGCATATTTGTAATCTGAGGTACAAATTTGTAATTCGACTGTTATCAATAAATAAGATTGGACAATTTATTTTTCATTTATGTTTGTATGTGTCCATGAATCATCCAAGAAATTAATAGATATGACACATTCTTAAGGAGTTAAGAATTTGAGGTATGTGTCATTAGGGATTAATTTCTAAATGCTCCTGATCGATAGATCTATCATGAGGGACGGTGATCGATCTGCTGAGATTAGTGCATATATCACTTAGTCAGATGGACGAGTCTCGAGTCCATGGTGTAAAGAAACTGGAATGATTATGTGAGTACTTGTTAGAGAACAAGGTACTGAGCGTGACCAAAGAAAGTAGTCACATGGATGTCTATCCACTCGTTAGTGACTTGTATGCTGCAGTTGTATGACTGATCCTTTGACCTACAATGCCTCAGCTATTCACTATGAAGTTGCTTTAGTTTGACGAGCATGAGAACTTGGGCCCTAGCCATTCGGATCCTTTTAGTGCGGATTGGTTGCAGTAGGTTCATTTTGGAATAGGGTTGCATCTAGATGGGATCTATCGATCTTGATAGATTAGGAGTGATCCTATGTGATTTATGAGACTGAGTTCGATAAATTTCTGGCCAGGTATTTTGGAAAAAGAGTTTTTCATATCTTGAATTGGAAGTTGAATAAATTTGACATATGACGGACAATGAGATTTGACAAGATATCCATAACCTCCGTCACGTCGGAATCCATGACAGAGGGACTGTATCATACGCTAACTGTACCGAGAGGTTCAGATATTTCTTCTGCTGGGTTGCCACCACATACTGCCAGGTGTTACTAGTGGATTGCGAGACTTGAAGGTATTCACTTAGTGATCAGTAAACCTTAAGAGTAGAACTGAAATTGTTTCAATCCACTGAAAGAAGTTTCAGTGATATTGAGATGGAAATCTCAATATGTCTCACAACCTGTTAGAATAGAACCTAAGGGATCACACACATAGAGGATTTAATTAGTCAGACTATCATAATTGTGAATCACAATGGAAGACAATCATCAATATGATTGGTGATTGAATTAACCCACTAAGTGTTAGTGAGTTAATGGAAGAAGAATTAAGTGAAATTGATTGCCATTGGATTGCAGTTGGGCTGTTTAAATGAGCCAAATTAAGTTGGATTTGACCCAAATTGATTTGATTTCATGATTGGGTCAATTGGATTAAACTAGGGTTTGCACGGATTTTAAAGTCCACATGTCGTCGTAGGATCAAATGATTTAAGTCGTGTTCACACCATGTGTACTCTAAAGTCCACATGGCACTCTATCATGCATGATGCCACACCATCTCTCTCCTAGCTAGCCTAAAGTCCTAATAAGATTAGGAATTGGGGCTTGTAATTGGAATTGATCAAGACCTAATTGGATTAGGATTTGATCATGGCGCCATAGGATTAAACCTAATTGGATTAGGCTCTAATCAATTGATTAAGTGGACACATGTCATGCATTGATTTGATGGCACCATGGGCACATGGATTGGACACTTGGCATTAATCTAAGGGTGGGTTATTTTGATAAGTTTGTCTCCTACTCATGATAGACTTTGGAAAAAAACACTCGACCCAAATCTATTTAAAGGACCCTGGAGGCGTTATAAGGATTGGTTCTCCTCTTCCTCTCCACGCCTCCTACCCTCTTCCCTTCTTCCTTTCCCACGGCAGCAAGAGGAGGCCCTCTTCTCTCCTCATGGAAGCAAGGTGAAAGGGTTCTTCTTCCTCCAAGTGTTGGAAAGAAAAGAAGAAGAAGAAGCAAAGGAAGAAATCAAATCACGCCAAGGAAGAAGGTGTTCTTCCTCACGTCAGCCCCTTCTTCCTCTTCTCCTTCTCCACGGCAGCAAGGGGTGTTCTTCATTCTTTTCTTCCACGGGTGCAAGGAAAGAAAGATCCACGGTTAAAGCTACATCCCTCATCTTCCTCCATAACGAGCGAGGTTGAAGAAGAAAGGGTTCTTCTTCAAAAAGGTATGCGGCAGATTTTTATCTTCCAATCTATTTGATAGTCATGGAAGGTCTTTGCAAGGAGCTAGCATTCCGGTAAGACCCTATCTCAGATGATTAGATCCTCGTGTGGATACCTGTAGAGGCAGGACATGTGTGCGGCTTAACCAAGAATCTAGAAAGATTATCAGGCTGCGGTGTCCTACACCTACAGAATTTTTGAAGATGAGATCTTCAAATCAATAATTTCTGATTTTGTTTCAGTTTTATGAATCTTAATCAACCCTCCTTAGATCCTAATCTTTTCTTCCTAATGAGTTTAAAGATCTTCTGAATTTGGATCCAGAAAAAATTTTGAATTCTATGATCTGAGGCACGTTAATGCGATGAACGACGTTCCGTGCGAATTTCGCTGCGAATATCGCATCGCACGGGGCGTAACTCAGCAGTGGTATCAGAGCCATGGTACTAGGGAGCATGATTAGGACTTAAAGATTGATTATCATATTTTTAATCGGATTTTTAAAAAAATTATGCTTACTGGATTTTCTGCGAGCTGAAATTTTAGGTTGCTGAAATTTTCAGCATGCAGATTTTTATTTGGTTTCATCTTGCAAATTATTTTTGAATTGCAATGAGATTACAATGCTTGAAATCAAGTAATGCATGATCTAAAATCTAGAGACTAGCATAATAGGCTTAAAGTTTCAGATCTAAAAAAAATTATACATGAGATGCATATGGTAATCATAATGTTCATACTTGTTTAAGGTTATGTTTAAGACAATGTATGCATGAGATGTATGTATTAGTTAAACAAAATTTATTTGTATGAGATATAATAAAATCCTTAAACAATAAGACATTTACATAAGTTGTAAACTGAAATAATTATGTCATTTACATAAGATGTAATCACATAATATATGAAAGGGTTTCATAATTACATAGGATGTAAATTTGATAATGTGATATTTACATAAGATGTAAATCGAATGACATATGGTATGGGATAGATGGTTACATTAGATATAAATCCCAGGAGACCTAAAATCTTCCTAAATCAATCGAGAGTGAATGATACATTGAGCTAGCCATATTTGATTAATTGATCTAATTGGTATTTAGGAAAGTTCAAAGGTGGTTACTTAATTAGGACCTTACTCTCTAAGTAAGGAGAGCCTCCCACCTGCTTACCTGGCCAATTGACCGATTACCTTCTATGGAAAGCTCAAGGTTGGAATCACTAAGATCTGATTACCCAATATTAAGTCGATTGGTCGTCCACCATAGTAGAGTTGCTAAGATCTTTTCGGCGTTGATTAGTCTCGGCTGGATACAGTGGGATAGTTGCATCGGGGGATTGGACCTCTATTTGATAAGAGCATACTTCGGACCGTCCTGAAAATAGGTAGAGAAAGAGGAACTTGACCCTATCCGCGACCTGCCGGTAGAACCAAAGTTATCAAAAGAAGCGTGACCCTAACCGCGACCTGCCGGTAGAACCAACACTATCAAGTTCTAATCCAAGAACAAAGGTGAAGCTCTCACATAAGAGAAACTCTAAAATTTCATTCATGCGTCCTCCCCCTCTCAAGTACAATCAGGTGCTATTTTAAGGCTGAAATGGCTTCAAAGAGAAGCAACTCCTAGGAAATTACATAGCATACTTGTCATGCATTTACCAAGGCTGCGTTTACCAAGGCTTGGAAAAAAGCATGTTACACCTACTCCTAGAAAAGTAACCAAAACTTAGGAAAAAGATTCCAAAGTAATTATAGTGACTTTGGGAACTACAAGAAAGTCTGAATGTGACTTGGGGGAATACAAAATATCATCTGAAAAATCACCCCAAAAATATGCACGAAAATCCAAATACAATAGGAAAGTTGGCCTTCCCATGAATGCTTCTTGTCATGTGATTTGGACTTTCCAAAGTGTTGTCTTCAGGTTGGACTCAAAGCATCTTCACCCAATTGTATGAAAGTGACCCAATTAGGTGCAGCCTCTATCTCACGTTGGTCTTCTTTTCCTTTGATTTTTATGATCAGGCTTTCCAAAGCTTGTTTCATCCTCTTAGTCTTGGCCCTAGTCATAGGACCTTCAATTCCATGCAAAGGATCTTTAGATGGGCTGGTTGCATCTCTATCATTCCCTCCCTCTTCAAAAAGATTCGTCCTCGAATCAGATTCATCACCTACATCAAACAAAGATAGATCAGCCACATTAAAGGTAGCACTTACATTACCATATTCACTTGGCAAGTCCAGCTTGTAGGCATTGTCATTGATCTTCTCTAGTACTTGGAAGGGTCCATCTCCTCTTGTTTGCAGCTTAGATTTTCTTTGAGTGGGAAACCTCTCCTTCCTCATATGAACCCAAACCCAATCTCCCGGTTCAAAAATAACTTTAATACGCCCCTTATTTGCTTGCTTTGCATATTGCTCATTCTTCCTCTCAATGTTGGCTCGAACTTTTGCATGCAACTCCCTAATAGTATCCGCCTTTTTCTTACCATCCAAATTGGTACACTCATTAGTAGGCAAAGGTAAGATGTCCAAAGGAGTCAAAGGATTAAAGCCATACACAACTTCAAAAGGAGAATAAGAAGTAGTAGAATGAACAGTTCTATTATAAGCAAACTCAACATGTGGCAAGCATTTCTCTCAATTTTTCAAATTCTTTTGAATGATAGCACGCAACAAGGTAGTAAGTGTTTTATTTACTACTTCAGTTTGTCCATCTATTTGAGGATGTGCAACAGTAGAAAATAAGAGTTTTGTTCCTAGTTTATTCCACAAAGTTTTCCAAAAATGACTTAGGAACTTCACATCCCTATCACTTCTATTGTTCTAGGCAATCCATGCAAGCGCATTATCTCTTTAAAGAACAGATCAGCAATATGTGTTGCATCATTGGTTTTAGAGCATGCAATGAAATGTGCCATTTTACTAAACCTATCAACAACGACAAATATACTATCTTTGCCACCTTGAGATCGAGGTAATCCTAACACAAAATCCATTGAAATATCAGTCCAAGGTTGATTAGACACAGGCAAAGGTGTATAGAAGCCATGGGGCATGACTTTAGATTTAGCTTGTTTACATGCTATGCACTTATCACAGACAGATTGCACATCATGCTTCATGTTAGACCAATAAAAATGCTCATGCAATATTTCTGAAGTCCTTTTTATCCCAAAATGTCCCATCAATCCACCACCATGACTTTCTCTAACTAGCATTTCACGCAAGGAACAAACAGGCACACACAACTTATTTTTCTTAAACAAGAAACCATCATGCCTATAATAGTCCCCAAAAGCATGTTTAGAACAAGAATCCCATACTTGGCCAAAGTCAGAATCATTAGCATATAAGTCCTTTATAAACTCAAAACCAAGTAATTTAGTTTGCAAAGAAGTAAGCAATGCATACCTTCTGGACAATGCGTCAGCCACTATGTTTTCCTTACCATTCTTGTACTTGATTACATAAGGAAACATCTCAATGAATTCCAACCACTTGGCATGTCTTTTTTGAAGCTTACCTTGAGATCATAGAAACTTCAAGCTTTGATGGTCAGAATGAATTATGAATTCCCTTGACCACAAGTAGTGTTGCCAAGTTTGCAAAGCTCTCACCAAAGCGTACAACTCTTTGTCATACGTGGAATAATTCAATGATGCCCCAATAAGCTTTTCACTAAAGTAAGCAATTGGTTTAGAGTCCTGCATTAGTACGGCCCCTATACCAACACCAGATGCATCACATTCAATTTCAAAAGCTTTATCAAAATTAGGCAAACAAAGCAAAGGTGCATTGGTCAATTTTTCTTTTAATGAATTAAAAGCTTCCTCATGCACATCATTCCACTTAAACACAACATTCTTTTTAACAAGTTCATTCAAAGGTGCAACAATAGAACTAAAGTTCTTTACAAACCTTCTATAAAAACTTGCTAAACCATGAAAACTTCTTACCTCATTTGCATTCTTAGGTGTAGGCCATTCTCTAATTGGGCAAGGGTAACATATCTAGGATTGTCAAGGGATGATCGAAGAAGGCTTGAAGGCATGATGGGTAGTCACCAAGTTAGTTCAAATTCTTCTACTAGGGTTGATTGAGGAAAAACACTAAAAGAAGACAAAGGAAAGGACCCTCTTCTAGGGCCCACATAAGATATAGAGAGAGAATGAAGGAGAAGGAACTTCATGTTTCTCTCAAAATAGAAGAAAGGGAGGGGAAGGGCGACAGCTAGGTGGTGGTGGTGGTGGGCAATAGCCGAAGGGCTAGTAGCATATGATAGCAAGCATCCGCACTCGCTGGTGGAAGAGAGAAATTATAATGAGAAGGAAAAATAGGGTGAAACAGGTTCAAAAGGTCTTAGTGCTAATTTAAACTATACCCTGCTTGCTGGGGTGCAAATATTTTGGTGATGACGGGGTTATAGGGGATTGATTCATTAGGAAGCAAAATAGGGCAATAGTTTAGGACTTTTTGAATAATCTTATACGGAAGTAAAAAGCCAAAGAACAAGCTTAATGATGCTTGAGAAATAGCTAACATTTTAATCTTAGCAAATGCCATACTAGATATAGACTAATTTTTTCCTTATTGCAGTCATTGTAGTTTGAGGGATGTGGGTTGATGAATACTAAAAAAAAATGTTGGGATGAATAATTGCTTGAATGTGAGAATTTAGGTTTTTATCTGATAAATATTCTAAACCATTGGGATGGGGCACAACTTCGTTGGATTGCAAGGTTTGCAATCCTCAGAATCCACCTTATGTTAGAAGTATGCCCTAGAAGCCAACCTGACTGATGCATATTTGTAATCTGAGGTACAAATTTGTAATTCGACTGTTATCAATAAATAAGATTGGACAATTTGTTTTTCATTTATGTTTGTATGTGTCCATGAATCATCCAAGAAATTAATAGATATGACACATTCTCAAGGAGTTAAGAATTTGAGGTATGTGTCATTAGGGATTAATTTCTAAATGCTCCTGATCGATAGATCTATCATGAGGGACGGTGATCGATCTGCTGAGATTAGTGCATATGTCACTTAGTCAGATGGACGAGTCTCGAGTCCATGGTGTAGAGAAACTGGAATGATTGTGTGAGTACTTGTTAGAGAACAAGGTACTGAGCGTGACCAAAGAAAGTAGTCACATGGATGTCTATCCACTCGTCAGTGACTACTTATGCTACAGTTGTATGACTGATCCTTTGACCTACAATGCCTCAGCTATTCACTATGAAGTTGCTTTAGTTTGACGAGCATGAGAACTTGGGCCCTAGCCATTCGGATCCTTTTAGTGCGGATTGGTTGCAGTAGGTTCATTTTGGAATAGGGTTGCATCTAGATGGGATCTATCGATCTTGATAGATTAGGAGTGATCCTATGTGATTTATGAGACTGAGTTCGATAAATTTCTGGCCAGGTATTTTGGAAAAAGAGTTTTTCATATCTTGAATTGGAAGTTGAATAAATTTGACATATGACGGACAATGAGATTTGACAAGATATCCATAACCTCCGTCACGTCAGAATCCATGACAGAGGGACTGTATCATAAGCTAACTGTACCGAGAGGTTCAGATATTTCTTCTGCTGGGTTCCCACCACATACTGCCAGGTGTTACTAGTGGATTGCGAGACTTGAAGGTATTCACTTAGTGATCAGTAAACCCTAAGAGTAGAACTGAAATTGTTTCAATCCACTGAAAGAAGTTTCAGTGATATTGAGATGGAGATCTCAATATGTCTCACTACCAGTTAGAATAGAACCTAAGGGATCACACACATAGAGGATTTAATTAGTCAGACTATTATAATTGTGATTTAGAATCACAATAGAAGACAATCATCAATATGATTGGTGATTGAATTAACCGACTAAGTGTTAGTGAGTTAATGGAAGAAGAATTAAGTGAAATTGATTGCCATTGGATTGCAGTTGGGCTGTTTAAATGAGCCAAATTAAATTGGATTTGACCCAAATTGATTTGATTTCATGATTGGGTCAATTGGATTAAACTAGGGTTTGCACGGATTTTAAAGTCCACATGTCGTTGTAGGATCAAATGATTTAAGTCGTGTTCACACCATGTGTACTCTGAAGTCCACATGGCACTCTATCATGCATGACGCCACACCATCTCTCTCCTAGCTAGCCTAAAGTCCTAATAAGATTAGGAATTGGGGCTTGTAATTGGAATTGATCAAGACCTAATTGGATTAGGATTTGATCATGGCGCCATAGGATTAAACCTAATTGGATTAGGCTCTAATCAATTGATTAAGTGGACACATGTCATGCATTGATTTGATGGCACCATGGGCACATGGATTGGACACTTGGCATTAATCTAAGGGTGGGTTATTTTGATAAGTTTGTCTCCTACTCATGATAGACTTTGGAAAAAACACTCGACCCAAATCTATTTAAAGGACCCTGGAGGCGTTATAAGGATTGGTTCTCCTCTTCCTCTCCACGCCTCCTACCCTCTTCCCTTCTTCCTTTCCCACGGCAGCAAGAGGAGGCCCTCTTCTCTACTCATGGAAGCAAGGTGAAAGGGTTCTTCTTCCTCCAAGTGTTGGAAAGAAAAGAAGAAGAAGAAGCAAAGGAAGAAATCAAATCAGGCCAAGGAAGAAGGTGTTCTTCCTCACGTCAGCCCCTTCTTCCTCTTCTCCTTCTCCACGGCAGCAAGGGGTGTTCTTCATTCTTTTCTTCCACGGGTGCAAGGAAAGAAAGATCCACGGTTAAAGCTACATCCCTCATCTTCCTCCATAACGAGCGAGGTTGAAGAAGAAAGGGTTCTTCTTCAAAGAGGTATGCGGCAGATATTTATCTTCCAATCTATTTGATAGTCATGGGAGGTCTTTGCAAGGAGCTAGCATTCCGGTAAGACCCTATCTCAGATGATTAGATCCTCGTGTGGATACCTGTAGAGGCAGGACATGTGTGCGGCTTAACCAAGAATCTAGAAAGATCATCAGGCTGCGGTGTCCTACACCTACAGAATTTTTGAAGATGAGATCTTCAAATCAATAATTTCTGATTTTGTTTCAGTTTTATGAATCTTAATCAACCCTCCTCAGATCCTAATCTTTTCTTCCTAATGAGTTTAAAGATCTTCTGAATTTGGATCCAGAAAAAATTTTGAATTCTACGATCTGAGACACGTTAATGTGATGAACGACGTCCCGTGCGAATTCCGCTGCGAATATCGCATCGCACGGGGCGTAACTCAGCAGTGGTATCAGAGCCATGGTACTAGGGAGCATGATTAGGACTTAAAGATTGATTATCATATTTTTAATCTGATTTTTAAAAAAATTATGCTTACTGGATTTTCTGCGAGCTGAAATTTTAGGTTGCTGAAATTTTCAGCATGCAGATTTTTATTTGGTTTCATCTTGCAAATTATTTTTGAATTGCAATGAGATTACAATGCTTGAAATCAAGTAATGCATGATCTAAAATCTAGAGACTAGCATAATAGGCTTAAAGTTTCAAATCTAAACAAAATTATACATGAGATGCATATGGTAATCATAATGTTCATACTTGTTTAAGGTTATGTTTAAAACAATGTATGCATGAGATGTATGTATTAGTTAAACAAAATTTATTTGCATGAGATATAATAAAATCCTTGAACAATAAGACATTTACAGAAGATGTAAACTGAAATAATTATGTCATTTACATAAGATGTAATCACATAATATATGAAAGGGTTTCATAATTACATAGGATGTAAATTTGATAATGTGATATTTACATAAGATGTAAATCGAATGACATATGGTATGGGATAGATGGTTACATTAGATATAAATCCCAGGAGACCTAAAATCTTCCTAAATCAATCGAGAGTGAATGATACATTGAGCTAGCCATATTTGATTAATTGATCTAATTGGTATTTAGGAAAGTTCAAAGGTGGTTACTTAATTAGGACCTTACTCTCTAAGTAAGGAGAGCCTCCCACCTGCTTACCTGGCCAATTGACCGATTACCTTCTATGGAAAGCTCAAGGTTGGAATCACTAAGATCTGATTACCCAATATTAAGTCGATTGGTCGTCCACCATAGTAGAGTTGCTAAGATCTTTTCGGCGTTGATTAGTCTCGGCTGGATACAGTGGGATAGTTGCATCGGGGGATTGGACCTC
Organism: Phoenix dactylifera; assembly: GCF_009389715.1. Lineage (NCBI taxonomy): Eukaryota > Viridiplantae > Streptophyta > Magnoliopsida > Arecales > Arecaceae > Phoenix > Phoenix dactylifera. The sequence goes on along the minus strand of NW_024068474.1, from coordinate 100,809 downwards.
TATTTGATAAGAGCATACTTCGGACCGTCCTGAAAATAGGTAGAGAAAGAGGAACTTGACCCTATCCGCGACCTGCCGGTAGAACCAAAGTTATCAAAAGAAGCGTGACCCTAACCGCGACCTGCCGGTAGAACCAACACTATCAAGTTCTAATCCAAGAACAAAGGTGAAGCTCTCACATAAGAGGAACTCTAAAATTTCATTCATGCGTCCTCCCCCTCTCAAGTACAATCAGGTGCTATTTTAAGGCTGAAATGGCTTCAAACAGAAGCAACTCCTAGGAAATTACATAGCACACTTGTCATGCATTTACCAAGGCTGCGTTTACCAAGGCTTGGAAAAAAGCATGTTACACCAACTCCTAGAAAAGTAACCAGAACTTAGGAAAAAGATTCCAAAGTAATTATAGTGACTTTGGGAACTACAAGAAAGTCTGAATGTGACTTGGGGGAATACAAAATATCATCTGAAAAATCACCCCGAAAATATGCACGAAAATCCAAATACAATAGGAAAGTTGGCCTTCCCACGAATGCATCTTGTCATGTGATTTGGACTTTCCAAAGTGTTGTCTTCAGGTTGGACTCAAAGCATCTTCACCCAATTGTATGAAAGTGACCCAATTAGGTGCAGCCTCTATCTCACGTTGGTCTTCTTTTCCTTTGATTTTTATGATCAGGCTTTCCAAAGCTTGTTTCATCCTCTTAGTCTTGGCCCTAGTCATAGGACCTTCAATTCCATGCAAAGGATCTTTAGATGGGCTGGTTGCATCTCTATCATTCCCTCCCTCTTCAAAAAGATTCGTCCTCGAATCAGATTCATCACCTACATCAAACAAAGATAGATCAGCCACATTAAAGGTAGCATTTACATTACCATATTCACTTGGCAAGTCCAGCTTGTAGGCATTGTCATTGATCTTCTCTAGTACTTGGAAGGGTCCATCTCCTCTTGTTTGCAGCTTAGATTTTCTTTGAGTGGGAAACCTCTCCTTCCTCATATGAACCCAAACCCAATCTCCCGGTTCAAAAATAACTTTAATACGCCCCTTATTTGCTTGCTTTGCATATTGCTCATTCTTCCTCTCAATGTTGGCTCGAACTTTTGCATGCAACTCCCTAATAGTATCCGCCTTTTTCTTACCATCCAAATTGGTACACTCATTAGTAGGCAAAGGTAAGATGTCCAAAGGAGTCAAAGGATTAAAGCCATACACAACTTCAAAAGGAGAATAAGAAGTAGTAGAATGAACAGTTCTATTATAAGCAAACTCAACATGTGGCAAGCATTTCTCTCAATTTTTCAAATTCTTTTGAATGATAGCACGCAATAAGGTAGTAAGTGTTTTATTTACTACTTCAGTTTGTCCATCCATTTGAGGATGTGCAACAGTAGAAAATAAGAGTTTTGTTCCTAGTTTATTCCGCAAAGTTTTCCAAAAATGACTTAGGAACTTCACATCCCTATCACTTCTATTGTTCTAGGCAATCCATGCAAGCGCATTATCTCTTTAAAGAACAGATCAGCAATATGTGTTGCATCATTGGTTTTAGAGCATGCAATGAAATGTGCCATTTTACTAAACCTATCAACAACGACAAATATACTATCTTTGCCACCTTGAGATCGAGGTAATCCTAACACAAAATCCATTGAAATATCAGTCCAAGGTTGATTAGACACAGGCAAAGGTGTATAGAAGCCATGGGGCATGACTTTAGATTTAGCTTGTTTACATGCTATGCACTTATCACAGACAGATTGCACATCATGCTTCATGTTAGACCAATAAAAATGCTCATGCAATATTTCTGAAGTCCTTTTTATCCCAAAATGTCCCATCAATCCACCACCATGACTTTCTCTAACTAGCATTTCACGCAAGGAACAAACATGCACACACAACTTATTTTTCTTAAACAAGAAACCATCATGCCTATAGTAGTCCCCAAAAGCATGTTTAGAACAAGAATCCCATACTTGGCCAAAGTCAGAATCATTAGCATATAAGCCTTTATAAACTCAAAACCAAGTAATTTAGTTTGCAAAGAAGTAAGCAATGCATACCTTCTGGACAATGCGTCAGCCACTATGTTTTCCTCACCATTCTTGTACTTGATTACATAAGGAAACATCTCAATAAATTCCAACCACTTGGCATGTCTTTTTTGAAGCTTACCTTGAGATCATAGAAACTTCAAGCTTTGATGGTCAGAATGAATTATGAATTCCCTTGACCACAAGTAGTGTTGTCAAGTTTGCAAAGCTCTCACCAAAGCGTACAACTCTTTGTCATACGTGGAATAATTCAATGATGCCCCAATAAGCTTTTTCACTAAAGTAAGCAATTGGTTTAGAGTCCTGCATTAGTACGGCCCCTATACCAACACCAGATGCATCACATTCAATTTCAAAAGCTTTATCAAAATTAGGCAAACAAAGCAAAGGTGCATTGGTCAATTTTTCTTTTAATGAATTAAAAGCTTCCTCATGCACATCATTCCACTTAAACACAACATTCTTTTTAACAAGTTCATTCAAAGGTGCAGCAATAGAACTAAAGTTCTTTACAAACCTTCTATAAAAACTTGCTAAACTATGAAAACTTCTTACCTCATTTGCATGCTTAGGTGTAGGCCATTCTCTAATTGGGCAAGGCATGATGGGTAGTCACCAAGTTAGTTCAAATTCTTCTACTAGGGTTGATTGAGGAAAAACACTAAAAGAAGACAAAGGAAAGTACCCTCTTCTAGGGCCCACATAAGATATAGAGAGAGAATGAAGGAGAAGGAACTTCATGTTTCTCTCAAAATAGAAGAAAGGGAGGGGAAGGGCGACAGCTAGGTGGTGGTGGTGGTGGGCAATAGCCGAAGGGCTAGTAGCATATGATAGCAAGCATCCGCACTCGCTGGTGGAAGAGAGAAATTATAATGAGAAGGAAAAATAGGGTGAAATAGGTTCAAAAGGTCTTAGTGCTAATTTAAACTATACCCTGCTTGCTGGGGTGCAAATCTTTTGGTGATGACGGGGTTATAGGGGATTGATTCATTAGGAAGCAAAATAGGGCAATAGTTTAGGACTTTTTGAATAATCTTATACGGAAGTAAAAAGCCTAAGAACAAGCTTAATGATGCTTGAGAAATAGCTAACATTTTAATCTTAGCAAATGCCATACTAGATATAGACTAACTTTTTCCTTATTGCAGTCATTGTAGTTTGAGGGATGTGGGTTGATGAATACTAAAAAAAAATGTTGGGATGAATAATTGCTTGAATGTGAGAATTTAGGTTTTTATCTGATAAATATTCTAAACCATTGGGATGGGGCACAACTTCGTTGGATTGCAAGGTTTGCAATCCTCAGAATCCACCTTATGTTAGAAGTATGCCCTAGAAGCCAACCTGACTGATGCATATTTGTAATATGAGGTACAAATTTGTAATTCGACTGTTATCAATAAATAAGATTGGACAATTTGTTTTTCATTTATGTTTGTATGTGTCCATGAATCATCCAAGAAATTAATAGATATGACACATTCTCAAGGAGTTAAGAATTTGAGGTATGTGTCATTAGGGATTAATTTCTAAATGCTCCTGATCGATAGATCTATCATGAGGGACGGTGATCGATCTGCTGAGATTAGTGCATATATCACTTAGTCAGACGGACGAGTCTCGAGTCCATGGTGTAGAGAAACTGGAATGATTGTGTGAGTACTTGTTAGAGAACAAGGTACTGAGCGTGACCAAAGAAAGTAGTCACATGGATGTCTATCCACTCGTCAGTGACTACTTATGCTGCAGTTGTATGACTGATCCTTTGACCTACAATGCCTCAGCTATTCACTGTGAAGTTGCTTTAGTTTGACGAGCATGAGAACTTGGGCCCTAGCCATTCGGATCCTTTTAGTGCGGATTGGTTGCGGTAGGTTCATTTTGGAATAGGGTTGCATCTAGATGGGATCTATCGATCTTGATAGATTAGGAGTGATTCTATGTGATTTATGAGACTGAGTTCGATAAATTTCTGGCCAGGTATTTTGGAAAAAGAGTTTTTCATATCTTGAATTGGAAGTTGAATAAATTTGACATATGACGGACAATGAGATTTGACAAGATATCCATAACCTCCGTCACGTCGGAATCCATGACAGAGGGACTGTATCATACGCTAACTGTACCGAGAGGTTCAGATATTTCTTCTGCTGGGTTGCCACCACATACTGCCAGGTGTTACTAGTGGATTGCGAGACTTGAAGGTATTCACTTAGTGATCAGTAAACCCTAAGAGTAGAACTGAAATTGTTTCAATCCACTGAAAGAAGTTTCAGTGATATTGAGATGGAGATCTCAATATGTCTCACTACCAGTTAGAACAGAACCTAAGGGATCACACACATAGAGGATTTAATTAGTCAGACTATCATAATTGTGATTTAGAATCACAATAGAAGACAATCATCAATATGATTGGTGATTGAATTAACCCACTAAGTGTTAGTGAGTTAATAGAAGAAGAATTAAGTAAAATTGATTGCCATTGGATTGCAGTTGGGCTGTTTAAATGAGCCAAATTAAATTGGATTTGACCCAAATTGATTTGATTTCATTATTGGGTCAATTGGATTAAACTAGGGTTTGCACGGATTTTAAAGTCCACATGTCGTTGTAGGATCAAATGATTTAAGTCGTGTTCACACCATGTGTACTCTAAAGTCCACATGGCACTCTATCATGCATGACGCCACACCATCTCTCTCCTAGCTAGCCTAAAGTCTTATTAAGATTAGGAATTGGGGCTTGTAATTGGAATTGATCAAGACCTAATTGGATTAGGATTTGATCATGGCGCCATAGGATTAAACCTAATTGGATTAGGCTCTAATCAATTGATTAAGTGGACACATGTCATGCATTGATTTGATGGCACCATGGGCACATGGATTGGACACTTGGCATTAATCTAAGGGTGGGTTATTTTGATAAGTTTGTCTCCTACTCATGATAGACTTTGGAAAAAACACTCGACCCAAATCTATTTAAAGGACCCTGGAGGCGTTATAAGGATTGGTTCTCCTCTTCCTCTCCACGCCTCCTACCCACTTCCCTTCTTCCTTTCCCACGGCAGCAAGAGGAGGCCCTCTTCTCTCCTCATGGAAGCAAGGTGAAAGGGTTCTTCTTCCTCCAAGTGTTGGAAAGAAAAGAAGAAGAAGAAGCAAAGGAAGAAATCAAATCACGCCAAGGAAGAAGGTGTTCTTCCTCACGTCAGCCCCTTCTTCCTCTTCTCCTTCTCCACGGCAGCAAGGGGTGTTCTTCATTCTTTTCTTCCACGGGTACAAGGAAAGAAAGATCCACGGTTAAAGCTACATCCCTCATCTTCCTCCATAACGAGCGAGGTTGAAGAAGAAAGGGTTCTTCTTCAAAGAGGTACGCGGTAGATTTTTATCTTCCAATCTATTTGATAGTCATGGGAGGTCTTTGCAAGGAGCTAGCATTCCGGTAAGACCCTATCTCAGATGATTAGATCCTCGTGTGAATACCTGTAGAGGCAGGACATGTGTGTGGCTTAACCAAGAATGTAGAAAGATCATCAGGCTGCGGTGTCCTACACCTACAGAATTTTTGAAGATGAGATCTTCAAATCAATAATTTCTGATTTTGTTTCAGTTTTATGAATCTTAATCAACCCTCCTCAGATCCTAATCTTTTCTTCCTAATGAGTTTAAAGATCTTCTGAATTTGGATCCAGAAAAAATTTTGAATTCTATGATCTGAGGCACGTTAATGCGATGAACGACGTCCCGTGCGAATTCCGCTGTGAATATCGCATCGCACGGGGCGTAACTCAGCAGTGGTATCAGAGCCATAGTACTAGGGAGCATGATTAGGACTTAAAGATTGATTATCATATTTTTAATCTGATTTTTAAAAAAATTATGCTTACTGGATTTTCTGCGAGCTGAAATTTTAGGTTGCTGAAATTTTCAGCATGCAGATTTTTATTTGGTTTCATCTTGCAAATTATTTTTGAATTGCAATGAGATTACAATGCTTGAAATCAAGTAATGCATGATCTAAAATCTAGAGACTAGCATAATAGGCTTAAAGTTTCAGATCTAAAAAAAATTATACATGAGATGCATATGGTAATCATAATGTTCATACTTGTTTAAGGTTATGTTTAAAACAATGTATGCATGAGATGTATGTATTAGTTAAACAAAATTTATTTGCATGAGATATAATAAAATCCTTAAACAATAAGACATTTACATAAGATGTAAACTGAAATAATTATGTCATTTACATAAGATGTAATCACATAATATATGAAAGGGTTTCATAATTACATAGGATGTAAATTTGATAATGTGATATTTACATAAGATGTAAATCGAATGACATATGGTATGGGATAGATGGTTACATTAGATATAAATCCCAGGAGACCTAAACTCTTCCTAAATCAATCGAGAGTGAATGATACATTGAGCTAGCCATATTTGATTAATTGATCTAATTGGTATTTAGGAAAGTTCAAAGGTGGTTACTAAATTAGGACCTTACTCTCTAAGTAAGGAGAGCCTCCCACCTGCTTACCTGGCCAATTGACCGATTACCTTCTATGGAAAGCTCAAGGTTGGAATCACTAAGATCTGATTACCCAATATTAAGTCGATTGGTCGTCCACCATAGTAGAGTTGCTAAGATCTTTTCGGCGTTGATTAGTCTCGGCTGGATACAGTGGGATAGTTGCATCGGGGGATTGGACCTCTATTTGATAAGAGCATACTTCGGACCGTCCTGAAAATAGGTAGAGAAAGAGGAACTTGACCCTATCCGTGACCTGCCGGTAGAACCAAAGTTATCAAAAGAAGCGTGACCCTAACCGCGACCTGCCGGTAGAACCAACACTATCAAGTTCTAATCCAAGAACAAAGGTGAAGCTCTCACATAAGAGAAACTCTAAAATTTCATTCATGCGTCCTCCCCCTCTCAAGTACAATCAGGTGCTATTTTAAGGCTGAAATGGCTTCAAAGAGAAGCAACTCCTAGGAAATTACATAGCACACTTGTCATGCATTTACCAAGGCTGCGTTTACTAACGCTTGGAAAAAAGCATGTTACACCTACTCCTAGAAAAGTAACCAGAACTTAGGAAAAAGATCCTAAAATAATTATAGTGACTTTGGGAACTACAAGAAAGTCTGAATGTGACTTGGGGGAATACAAAATATCATCTGAAAAATCACCCCAAAAATATGCACGAAAATCCAAATACAATAGGAAAGTTGGCATTCCCATGAATGCTTCTTGTCATGTGATTTGGACTTTCCAAAGTGTTGTTTTCAGGTTGGACTCAAAGCATCTTCACCCAATTGTATGAAAGTGACCCAATTAGGTGCAGCCTCTATCTCACGTTGGTCTTCTTTTCCTTTGATTTTTATGATCAGGCTTTCCAAAGCTTGTTTCATCCTCTTAGTCTTGGCCCTAGTCATAGGACCTTCAATTCCATGCAAAGGATCTTTAGATGGGCTGGTTGCATCTCTATCATTCCCTCCCTCTTCAAAAAGATTTGTCCTCGAATCAGATTCATCACCTACATCAAACAAAGATAGATCAGCCATATTAAAGGTAGCACTTACATTACCATATTCACTTGGCAAGTCCAGCTTGTAGGCATTGTCATTGATCTTCTCTAGTACTTGGAAGGGTCCATCTCCTCTTGTTTGTGGCTTAGATTTTCTTTGAGTGGGAAACCTCTCCTTCCTCATATGAACCCAAACCCAATCTCCCGGTTCAAAAATAACTTTAATACGCCCCTTATTTGCTTGCTTTGCATATTGCTCATTCTTCCTCTCAATGTTGGCTCGAACTTTTGCATGCAACTCCCTAATAGTATCCGCCTTTTTCTTACCATCCAAATTGGTACACTCATTAGTAGGCAAAGGTAAGATGTCCAAAGGAGTCAAAGGATTAAAGTCATACACAACTTCAAAAGGAGAATAAGAAGTAGTAGAATGAACAGTTCTATTATAAGCAAACTCAACATGTGGCAAGCATTTCTCTCAATTTTTCAAATTCTTTTGAATGATAGCACGCAACAAGGGAGTAAGTGTTTTATTTACTACTTCAGTTTGTCCATCCATTTGAGGATGTGCAACAGTAGAAAATAAGAGTTTTGTTCCTAGTTTATTCCACAAAGTTTTCCAAAAATGACTTAGAAACTTCACATCCCTATCACTTCCATTGTTCTAGGCAATCCATGCAAGCGCATTATCTCTTTAAAGAACAGATCAGCAATATGTGTTGCATCATTGGTTTTAGAGCATGCAATGAAATGTGCCATTTTACTAAACCTATCAACAACGACAAATATACTATCTTTGCCACCTTGAGATCGAGGTAATCCTAACACAAAATCCATTGAAATATCAGTCCAAGGTTGATTAGACACAGGCAAAGGTGTATAGAAGCCATGGGGCATGACTTTAGATTTAGCTTGTTTACATGCTATGCACTTATCACAGACAGATTGCACATCATGCTTCATGTTAGACCAATAAAAATGCTCATGCAATATTTCTGAAGTCCTTTTTATCCCAAAATGTCCCATCAATCCACCACCATGACTTTCTCTAACTAGCATTTCACGCAAGGAACAAACAGGCACACACAACTTATTTTTCTTAAACAAGAAACCATCATGCCTATAATAGTCCCCAAAAGCATGTTTAGAACAAGAATCCCATACTTGGCCAAAGTCAGAATCATTAGCATATAAGTCCTTTATAAACTCAAAACCAAGTAATTTAGTTTGCAAAGAAGTAAGCAATGCATACCTTCTGGACAATGCGTCAGCCACTATGTTTTCCTTACCATTCTTGTACTTGATTACATAAGGAAACATCTCAATGAAGTCCAACCACTTGGCATGTCTTTTTTGAAGCTTACCTTGAGATCATAGAAACTTCAAGCTTTGATGGTCAGAATGAATTATGAATTCCCTTGACCACAAGTAGTGTTGCCAAGTTTGCAAAGCTCTCACCAAAGCGTACAACTCTTTGTCATACGTGGAATAATTCAATGATGCCCCAATAAGCTTTTCACTAAAGTAAGCAATTGGTTTAGAGTTTTGCATTAGTACGGCCCCTATACCAACACCAGATGCATCACATTCAATTTCAAAAGCTTTATCAAAATTAGGCAAACAAAGCAAAGGTGCATTGGTCAATTTTTCTTTTAATGAATTAAAAGCTTCCTCATGCACATCATTCCACTTAAACACAACATTCTTTTTAACAAGTTCATTCAAAGGTGCAGCAATAGAACTAAAGTTCTTTACAAACCTTCTATAAAAACTTGCTAAACCATGAAAACTTCTTACCTCATTTGCATTCTTAGGTGTAGGTGATAGAGACGCAACCAATGATAGAGACTCAACCAGCCCATCTGACAAGAACCCACCAGGAGACCTGCCCTAGGAACCCTTGAATCAATTTGCTATACTTGCCACGAGATCGCTAGAAAGACAAGTTGTAGGAGATCAGATTAGAACTCTAAGGAAACTAAGTCCTTAAAACCCTAATCCTTGAAGACGCCACAAAGGTTGATCACTCCCTTTGATAAGTCAGAATTTTGTATTCTAATCCAAGAACACAAAAGAGCATAGCAAAGCTTGCCAACACTTTAATTCATTCATAATAATCCCTTGGTTACATATGGCAGCCTTTATATAGGCTTCAAACTAAGCTATTGGAAAGGACACCATCCCCTTTCCAAGGCAATAAGTAAAAAACGTTTTCCAAGTCACAACTTCCAAGTTACAACTTCAAAATAATAAATGACACAACTTTCAAGGTTCCTAACTACGAAGTACATGAATAACTTAGGAAAAACGAGTTGACAAGTCAAAACTTCATGTACAAGTAATTAGGAACACAACAAGACTCAAGCCCAAAAGTACCCACGAAAAATGGGCCTAAATAGCATCTCCACGTGGATCAGCCTTGTTTAATGGCTCCAAGCTTTGTTCTTCAGCATTTACTATGTAAAGATAAGTGATCAATCTTGGTGAAGCCTTAGAGTCTTCTAGAGCAGCCTCCTTCTCTTGAATTTCCATGACTAGTCCATATAAAGCTTCTTTCATTTGTTTTGCCCTTGCTCTAGTCATTGGACCTCCAATTCCTTGTAATGGATCTTTGGAATTAGCTTGAACCATTCGGCCAGCCCCTTGATCTCTATCATTCCCTCCCTCCTCGAAAGGATTCGTCCTCGAATCACCTACATCAAATAAGGATAAATCAGCAACATTAAAAGTAGCACTAATATTACTATAGTTGCTTGGCAAATCCAGCTTGTAGGCGTTGTCATTGATCCTCTCTAAGACTTGAAAAGGTCCATCTCCTCTAGGCTGTAGTTTGGATTTTCGTTGTGTTAGAAACAGTTCTTTCCTCATATGCACCCAGACCCAATCACCAGGTTCAAAAACAATCTTTACACGTCCTTTGTTGGCTTGCTTAGCATATTGCTCATTCTTCTTTTCAATGTTAGCCCGAACCTTGGCATGTAAATCCTTCACAAATTCTGCCTTTTGCTTTCCATCAAGATTAGCACGTTCTTTAGTAGGCAAAGATAGAATATCCAAGGGAGTTAAAGGATTAAAGCCATAGACAACTTCAAAAGGTGAAAATGAAGTAGAAGAATGAACAGTTCTGTTGTATGCAAACTCAATGTGCGGTAAACATTTTTCCCATTGCCTTAAGTTCTTTTGAATGATGGTACGTAACAAAGTAGTGAGTGTCCTATTAACTACTTCAGTTTGTCCATCCGTTTGAGGATGTGCAACAGTAGAAAATAAGAGTTTAGTTCCTAATTTATTCCACAAGGTGCGCCAAAAATGACTTAGGAACTTCACATCTCTATCACTAACAATTGTCTTAGGCAAACCATGCAAACGAACTATGTCTTTAAAGAACAAGTCAGCAATATGTATTGCATCATTGGTTTTAGAACATGCAATGAAATGAGCCATTTTGCTAAATCTATCAACAACAACAAATATGCTGTCCTTTCCACTTTGAGACCTTGGTAATCCTAAAACAAAATCCATAGAAATATCAATCCAAGGTTGGTTAGGCACGGGTAAAGGTGTATACAAGCCATGTGGTAAAACTTTAGATTTCGCTTGTCTACATGTAATGCATTTATCATAAACAGCTTGCACATCATGCTTCATGTTAAGCCAATAAAAATATTCATGCAAGATATCTAAAGTCTTTTGCACACCAAAATGTCCCATCAGACCACCCCCATGAGTTTCTCTGACAAGCAATTCACGGATAGAACAAATAGGCACACACAACTGATTTTTCTTAAATAGAAATCCGTCATGCCTATAATACTCACCAGATGCACTCTTTTTGCATGTATTCCATGTTTGGCAGAAATCAGAATCATTGGCATACAAGTCCTTAATCAATTCAAAACCAAGTAACTTAGTTTGCAAGGTAGTAAGTAAAGCATACCTTCGAGACAACGCGTCAGCAATGATATTTTCTTTTCCATGTTTGTACTTGATGAAATAAGGAAATGTTTCTATGAACTCCAGCCACTTAGCATGCCTCTTATTAAGCTTACCCTGGGATTTCAAGAACTTCAAGCTCTCATGATCAGAATGAATGATGAATTCCCTCAGCCACAAGTAATGCTGCCATGTTTGAAGAGTTCTCACTAATGCATAAAGTTCTTTGTCATATGTTGGATAATTCAAGGCTGCCCCACTTAGCTTTTCACTAAAATAAGGAATTGGTTTGGAATCTTGCATCAAAACAGCTCCTATTCCAATTCCGGATGCATCACATTCAACTTCAAAAGCTTTATCAAAGTTAGGCAAACTTAACAAAGGTGCATTAGTTAGCTTATCTTTCAAATCAGTGAAAGCTTGTTCATGCTGATCATTCCACTTAAAAACAACATTCTTTTTAACAAGTTTATTTAAAGGTGCAGCAATAGAATTGAAATTTTTAACAAACCTTCGATAAAAACTTGCTAAACCATGAAAACTTCTTACCTCGTTCGCATTCTTAGGTGTAGGCCGGTCCCTGATTGCCTTCACCTTCTCCTCATCCATGCTAATACCTTGAGAACTAACAACAAAACCAAGAAATACAACAGATTCCATGCAAAATGTACACTTCTTAAGATTAGCATATAATTGGTGTTCTCTCAATTTGCTAAAAACAGCATGCAAATGTTGTTCATGTTCATCCAAGTTCTTACTATAGACTAAAATATCATCAAAGTAAACTACCACAAATTGACCTATGAAAGCACGCAAAACATGATTCATCAATCTCATGAAAGTACTAGGTGCATTAGTTAAACCAAAAGGCATCACTAACCACTCATACAATCCATATTTAGTTTTGAATGATGTCTTCCATTCATCTCCCTCTTTCATACGAATTTGATAGTAGCCATTTCTCAAATCAATTTTAGAAAACAAACAAGAGCCATGTAATTCATCAAGCATATCATCTAATCTTGGGATAGGATGTCTATACTTAACTGTTATTTTGTTGATGGCTCGGCAATCCACACACATGCGCCATGTTCCATCTTTCTTTGGGACTAGGATGACAGGAACCGAACATGGGCTAAGACTTTCTCTGACAATTCCCTTTTTCACCAGCTCATCCACTTGCCTTTGGATTTCCTTTGTTTCTTCGGGATTAGCTCTATATGCAGGTCTGTTTGGAATGGTAGAACCAGGCATGAAGTCTATTTGATGCTCAATGCCTCTTAAGGGTGGTAGTCCATTAGGAATCTCTTTTGGAAATATGTCCTCAAATTCCTGCAATAAAGTCACAACAACACTAGGCAAGGAGGGGTTAAGATCGTTAGTAGAAAGATAAACATCCTTGTACATAAGTACAAGTAGTTGCTGTCTTGAGAACGTAACACTCTTAACCTCATTTTTTTCAGCAAACACACTCATTTTTTTACTTTTCTCTTTTTTTTGAATACTTTTCTCTCTGCTCTCAATCTCACTTCTTTCATTTGCATTTTTCCTCTCGGACTCACCTTCTCTCTTTTTACACTCTCTCGCTATCCGAATCTGATCTTCATAAGCTTGCAAAGGTTTGAGAGGGGTTAGGACTACAGTGCGGTTGTTCATCATAAAAGAATAATGGTTTTTGTATCCATTGTGTGTAACCTTCCTATCAAACTGCCATGGTCGTCCAAGCAAAATATGACTAGCATGCATTGGTGCCACATCACAAAGAATCTCATCTGTGTATTTGCCAATTGAAAATGAAATGAGCACTTGCTTGTTTACCCTCACTTCTCCACATTCATTTAACCATTGCAACTTGTATGGATTAGGATGCTTCATGGTGGGTAACTCCAGCTTATCTACTAACAAAGTACTAGCAACATTAGTGCAGCTTCCGCTATCAATAATCATGGTACATACCTTTCCCTTCACATGACATCTAGTATGGAAAATATGTTCACGTTGCTCCTTATCACCATCATCCTTAGGCTGGATGCTTAGTGCTCTTCTTGTCACCAACATATCTCCATGTACAGGTTCTTCAATGTCAATATCACTGCAATTTTCTAAGGGTGGCATCTCATCCTCACTTGAACTAGCACTTTCAATGTCACCATTCTCCAACATAATCATAATCCTCTTGTTTGGGCATTGGGAAGCAATATGCCCAAATCCTTGGCACCTAAAACACTTAACATTACGTGATTTAGAAGAAGTGTTAGTTTCGGTTTTACCTTTTGAAATAGCAACCGAATCTTTTGGCTTTGCATCTTCTTTTGTTTTTGAGGCAGATTTGTTATCCTTCCAATTAGACTTCCATGTGGAACTAGAAGCCAAACCCGATTTGGATCCTTTGGACTTGATTTGCTTTTCTATTTTGATGGCCTTGTGCAACAGCTCCTCCATCTCCACATAGTGTTGCAATTCAACCACATCAGCAACCTCTTTGTTTAAGCCTCCAATAAATCTTGCCATGGTAGCCTCTCGATCTTCCTCTATATTAGCTTTAATCATTGCCATCTCCATTTCTTTATAATAGTCTTCCACACTCATGGAGCCTTGAACCAGCCCTTGTAACTTTCTATGTAAATCTCTATAGTAATGGCTAGGTACAAATCTCTTGCGCATTACCAATTTCATATCTTCCCATGACCGAATTGGCCTTTCTCCAATCCTTCGCCGACTAATCATCAATTGATCCCACCATATGCTTGCATAATCCGTGAACTCAACGGCTGTCAATTTCACCTTTTTCTCATTTGAATAGTTGTGACAATCAAACACATGTTCAACTTTTCTCTCCCATTCCAAGTAAAGTTCGGGATCATTCTTTCCTTGAAAGATAGGAATCTTCATCTTGATGCTGCCCAGATTATTATCTTTTGAATCATCGGCCTTCTTTCCCCTTCTAGAGTAAGATTCATAATCTAAATCTTCTTCATCATCTTCAAACATCTGCCCCCTCAAAGGTTTGATTCTGCTTGGTGATTCCAAATCATCCATTCGTGCACCAAGCTTAGTAAGTTGATCAGCAATGGCTTTCATCCATAACTTCATATCAACATCTGGTTGTTCACTACCTCCACTACTCATCTTTGTATGCTGCAATCAAAAGATTAGTATAAACAGAATAGGTCCTCACACACTCCTCTCTCGGGTGGACACTCTTTTATGGCTTTTTCTTGATGATGAACTCACACTCTTGCCTTTTACCACTCAAGCCAGCCCTCTTTATGTTCTTGAAAGAATCAAAATCAACAAATCACAAAGAGCGATCAGATGGATGGTGGCAAATCTCCAAGAAAATCAGAATTTTAAGGACTTCGATGAGGCAAATGGTACTCACAAGAAAAATTGTCTTAAAGCATCAAGAACATAAGAAGACTTCAAAAGGAAGTAAAGGATATGTAATAGAAACAACTAGAAAGCAAGGAGAAATAAGAACAAGCTAAGCAGCCTTGTAATACGTAAAACGGTCTTGTAACAAGTGAAACAACCTTGCAACAAGGGGTCTTCAGCTTTGCAACAAGTGAAACAGCCTTGTAATTAATGCCCCTTAATCAATAACCTTCTTTCTTTCTTTCTTTCTTTCTTTCTTTCTTTCTTTTCTTTTCTTTTTTTTTTCGTTTTTTTTTTCGTTTTTTTTTTCCGTCTTTTTTTTTTTTTGAATCAAACTAAGTAACAGAAGATTAAAGAACAAAACAGATTAGAGGAAACAAGAAACACAAGGAACTGAAAAAAAAACAGAAATAAGAGAACGAACAAAGAAACTTAAAGAAATAAAATAAGAACAAAGGAACAAAGATGATAAAGGATAAGTAACCTGATTTCAAGAACCAAAGCTCTGATACCAAATGACAAGAACCCACCAGGAGACCTGCCCTAGGAACCCTTGAATCAATTTGCTATACTTGCCCCGAGATCGCTAGAAAGACAAGTTGTAGGAGATCAGATTAGAACTCCAAGGAAACTAAGTCCTTAAAACCCTAATCCTTGAAGACGCCACAAAGGTTGATCACTCCCTTTGATAAGTCAGAATTTTGTATTCTAATCCAAGAACACAAAAGAGCATAGCAAAGCTTGCCAACACTTTAATTCATTCATAATAATCCCTTGGTTACATATGGCAGCCTTTATATAGGCTTCAAACTAAGCTATTGGAAAGGACACCATCCCCTTTCCAAGGCAATAAGTAAAAAACGTTTTCCAAGTCACAACTTCCAAGTTACAACTTCAAAATAATAAATGACACAACTTTCAAGGTTCCTAACTACGAAGTACATGAATAACTTAGGAAAAACGAGTTGACAAGTCAAAACTTCATGTACAAGTAATTAGAAACACAACAAGACTCAAGCCCAAAAGTACCCACGAAAAATGGGCCTAAATAGCATCTCCACGTGGATCAGCCTTGTTTAATGGCTCCAAGCTTTGTTCTTCAGCATTTACTATGTAAAGATAAGTGATCAATCTTAGTGAAGCCTTAGAGTCTTCTAGAGCAGCCTCCTTCTCTTGAATTTCCATGACTAGTCCATATAAAGCTTCTTTCATTTGTTTTGCCCTTGCTCTAGTCATTGGACCTCCAATTCCTTGTAATGGATCTTTGGAATTAGCTTGAACCATTCGGCCAGCCCCTTGATCTCTATCACCATCTAAAGATCCTTTGCATGGAATTGAAGGTCCTATGACTAGGGCCAAGACTAAGAGGATGAAACAAGCTTTGGATAGCCTGATCATAAAAATCAAAGGAAAAGAAGACCAACGTGAGATAGAGGCTGCACTAATTGGGTCACTTTCATACAATTGGCTGAAGATGCTTTGAGTCCAACCTGAAGACAACACTTTGGAAAGTCCAAATCACATGACAAGAAGCATTCATGGGAAGGCCAACTTTCCTATTATATTTGGATTTTCGTGCATACTTTTGGGGTGATATTTCAGATGATGTTTTGTATTCCCCAAGTCACATTCAGACTTTCTTGTAGTTCCCAAAGTCACTATAATTACTTTGGAATCTTTTTCCTAAGTTCTGGTTACTTTTCTAGGAGTAGGTGTAACATGCATCTTTTCCAAGCCTTGGTAAATGCAGCCTTGGAAAATGCATGACAAGTAGTGCTATGTAATTTCCTAGGAGTTGCTTCTCTTTGAAGCCACTTCAGCCTTAAAATAGCACCTGATTGTACTTGAGAGGGGAAGAACGCATGAATGAAATTTGAGGGTTTCTCTTATGTGAGAGCTTCACCTTTGTTCTTGGATTAGAACTTGATAGTGTTGGTTCTACCGGCAGGTCGCGGTTAGGGTCACGCTTCTTTTGATAACTTTGGTTCTACCGGCAGGTCGCGGTTAGGGTCAAGTTCCTCATTCTCTACCTGTTTCCAGGACGGTCCGAAGTGTGCTCTTATCATTTGGTATCAGAGCCCGGTTCCTGAAATCAGGTGTTATCTATCCTTTGTGTGTTTATCTTGTTTAATTCAAAAAAAAAAAAGGTGTTCCGCTGTTGTTTATCTCTATATCCTTGGTGACATCTTCCTTTAATCGGTTTGTGTCATCGTCCTTGTTTCTTTCTGTTCTGCTATTTCAAAAAAAAAAAAAAAAAAAAGAGAAGGAAGAAAGAAGAAGAAGAAAAAAAGAAAAAAAAAAAGAAAAAAATTCGGGGCAGATTTTGCTTCTAATTTCCTTGTGGGTTCTTTAACGCTTCCATTGAATTGTTCTCAATTCAAACCTTCCTTGAACCCTTTGTTGGTTCCAATTAAATTGTTCCTTGCGAGTTCTTGTTCCCTAAGGTTATCATCGACTCCTTACTGTTTCCTGTTGTGTAGAAACATCCAAAAGGTTCTTATTTAAGAGCTCATAAGGTGAAGCTAAGTGGTAAAAGGCAAGAGGGTGAGATCATCATCAAGAAAAAGCCATAAAAGAGTGTCCACCAGAGAGAGGAGTGTGTGAGGACCTATTCTGTTTATACTAATCTTTTGATTGCAGCATACAAAGATGAGTAGTGAAGGTAGTAAACAACCAGATGTTGATATGAAGTTATGGATGAAAGCCATTGCTGATCAACTTACTAAGCTTGGTGCACGAATGAATGATTTGGAATCACCAAGCAGACTCAAACCTTTGAGGGGGCGGATGTTTGAAGAAGAAGAAGAAGAGGAGTATTCGGATGGAAGAAGTAATAGAAGGAGGCAAAGAGATGAATCAAGAAAAGACAGTCATTTGGGAAGTATTAAGATGACAATCCCTGCATTCCAAGGTAAAAATGATCCTGAATTATATTTAGAGTGGGAGAGAAAGGTTGAACATGTGTTTGAATGTCATAATTATTCCGAGGAGAAGAGGGTTAAACTAGCCATTGTTGAGTTCCATGATTATGCTAGTATTTGGTGGGATCAAATGGTGACTAGTAGACGTAGAAATGGGGAGAGGCCTATTGGTACATGGGATGAGATGAAGGCTGTCATGAGAAAAAGGTTTGTACCCAGCCACTACTATAGAGATTTGCACAGGAAATTGCAAAGTCTAACTCAAGGCTCCATGAGTGTGGAAGATTACTATAAGGAGATGGAAATAGCCATGATTAGAGCCAATGTTGAAGAAGACCGAGAGGCAACTATGGCTAGATTCATTGGAGGTTTAAAGAAGGAGATAGCTGATGTGGTAGAATTGCAACATTATATAGAGATGGAGGATTTGCTGCACAAAGCTATTCTAGTGGAAAGGTAATTGAAAGCTAAGAGTACTTCCAAATTTATTACTAGTTCCTCATGAAAATCGAATTGGCAAAATAACAAATCTGTGTCAAAGCCAAAAGAAGATGCAAAGGCCAAAAATTCGATTGCTGCACCTAAAGGTAAAATGGAAACTAATTCATCCTCTAGATCTCGTGATATCAAATGTTTCAGGTGTCAAGGAGTTGGACATATTGCTTCTCAATGTCCAAACAAAAGAGCCATGATACTGCTGGATAATGGAGACATAGAGAGTGTGAGCTCAAGTGATGATGACATGCCACCATTGGAGGATTGTAGTGATATTGAAGTTGCTGAACCTGTTGTTGGAGATGTGCTTGTTACTAGGCGTGCTCTCAACATGCAACCTAAGGCGGGTGGTAATGAGGAGCAACGTGAGCATATATTTCATACAAGATGCCATATAAACGACAAGGTATGCAGCTTAATCATTGATAGTGGGAGTTGCACTAATGTTGCTAGCACCTTGTTGGTTGAAAAATTGAGTTTGCCCACATTAAAGCACCCTAATCCATATAGACTTCAGTGGCTGAATGATTGTGGAGACATAAGGGTGACTAAGCAAGTGATGATTTCATTTTCCATCGGTAAATACAAGGATGAAGTTCTTTGTGATGTGGCACCTATGCATGCTGGACATCTACTTCTTGGGCGTCCGTGGCAATTTGATAGAAGGGTTATTCACGATGGGTACAAAAATAGATACACTCTTGTTATGAACAATCACACTATTGTTTTAACACCTCTCCAACCAACCGAGGCCTATGCTGATCAAATCAGAATTACAAGAGAGTGTAAGTTGAGAGAGGAACAATTGAGCATTCAAGAAAAAGAGAGGAAAGATAAGAAAAATGAGAGTCAGCAGACGAAAGAAAAGAATAAATCAGAATCCAAAGAAGAGAAAAAAAAGAGAGTGAGTGCATTTGCAAGCAAAAGAGAGGTTGAGAGTGCCTTGTTAGCAAAAGAGCAGCTACTTGTGCTCATACACATGTCACGGCTCCTCGAATCGGGGCTGGACCGGACGCGGATCAAGGTATAAACCAGATCAGGTCGCTGGACGGGTTCGAGGTCTGACGGTGCTCTCTAGAGATTTGGGCAACTTGGAGACCAAATCTGGACCCTAGGATCACCTAGGGAAACGTGTGCAAGATGTAGGTGGAATACCCAAGAGCATGGGGCCGTGGGCACGTGCTCCAAGGCGTGTATTGTTGAGAATACATGCTGGTTCATCATTAGGAGGAAAGCTGCTGCAACGAGACTGATTCAGCGTTGTGGGCTTATCTCGAAGCATGGACTGAATCCGGAAAATTGGGATGCATGGAAATGTGTGCCACTGATGGAGGAACGTGGCATAAGTCTCCAGAAGGCAAGGGACACGTTTTAACACGTTTTTATAACTGAAAACGTGTATGGTTAGAAGACGTGGCTGAAACGCTGTTTCCACGCGCTTTCACTTTGAGGGGCATTTTGGGAACTCTACAGAGTCCGTTCAAAGTGGAAAAGGTGCCATCTGGAAGGATTCTTCGTCCTGAATCCAACGAATCTAGTTTCATGGTAATCGGAGTTCGTTTGAGGCACGAACTTGGCTGGTTTATCTGATTGCGCAGAATCCTGCGGGAATCGGGGTTTTCCTATCTTATCTAGAATTCATCCTTATCTTGTGCATGGGAAGTTGAGTTCGTGAGGGACTTGTAACTAGAGGTTGTTCCTCTATAAGAGGACCCTCAAAGGGGAGGATTGGTATCCGGTAGAGCTGGAGAGGCCAAGAGAGCTTATTGTAATCAGTTGAGTGGTTATTCAATAAAGTTCTCTTCCCCTACATTTCTTCTTCTCCTTCGTGGTATTTTCTGGTGTTGTGTTTCGCTGCATTATTGTTGTTAGGCGTGACCTAAGTCATAGAGACTAGGTACCCACGCCAGGAAGGCTGATCGGTTATCTTCGATAGACCGAGCCGCACGTTGTTGGGATTCGCTTTGTAATCCCTTCGTTCGTGTCACACAAGGATGTTTATTTCACTAACGAACTCAATTCTTCTTTGCCTAGTATGGTTGCTTCTTTGTTACAGGAATTTGGTGATATTTTTCCAGAAGAAATTCCCCATGGATTACCTCCTACAAGAGGTATTGAGCATCAGATTGACTTAATTCCAGGTTCTTCAATCCCAAATAGACCAGCCTACAGAACAAGTCCAGAGGAAGCAAAAGAAATTCAAAGGCAAGTAGATGAGTTGCTGCAAAAGGGATTTGTGAGGGAGAGTCTTAGCCCGTGTTCTGCTCCTGTGATCTTGGTTCCGAAGAAAGATGGGACGTGGCGCATGTGTACGGACTGCCGAGCCATAAATAAAATCACTGTAAAGTATCGATATCCTATCCCTAGATTGGATGATATGCTTGATGAATTGCATGGTTCGTGTGTGTTTTCTAAAATAGATTTGAAGAGTGGATACTATCAAATTCGCATGAAAGAAGGTGATGAATGGAAAACAGCTTTTAAAACAAAATATGGTTTATATGAGTGGATGGTGATGCCATTTGGCTTATCTAATGCACCCAGCACCTTCATGAGGTTAATGAACCATGTTTTGCATTCTTTCATTGGGAAATTTGTTGTAGTGTATTTTGATGATATTTTGATTTATAGCAAAACCTTAGATGAACATGTTAATCATTTGCATGTTGTTCTTAATGTTTTGAGAGAAAACAAATTATATGCTAATCTTAAAAAGTGTTCATTTTGCCATGAATCTGTTGTGTTTTTGGGTTTTGTTGTAAGCTCGAAAGGAATAAGTATGGATGAGGAGAAGGTAAGGGCAATTAGAGAATGGCCTACACCTAAGAATGCAAATGAGGTAAGAAGTTTTCATGGTTTAGCAAGTTTTTATAGAAGGTTTGTAAAGAACTTTAGTTCTATTGCTGCACCTTTGAATGAACTTGTTAAAAAGAATGTTGTGTTTAAGTGGAATGAAGTGCATGAGGAAGCTTTTAATTCATTAAAAGAAAAATTGACCAATGCACCTTTGCTTTGTTTGCCTAATTTTGATAAAGCTTTTGAAATTGAATGTGATGCATCTGGTGTTGGCATAGGGGCCGTACTAATGCAGGACTCTAAACCAATTGCTTACTTTAGTGAAAAGCTTAATGGGGCATCATTGAATTATTCCACGTATGACAAAGAGTTGTACGCTTTGGTGAGAGCTTTGCAAACTTGGCAACACTACTTGTGGTCAAGGGAATTCATAATTCATTCTGACCATCAAAGCTTGAAGTTTCTAAGATCTCAAGGTAAGCTTCAAAAAAGACATGCCAAGTGGTTGGAATTCATTGAGATGTTTCCTTATGTAATCAAGTACAAGAATGGTAAGGAAAACAAAGTGGCTGACGCATTGTCCAGAAGGTATGCATTGCTTACTTCTTTGCAAACTAAATTACTTGGTTTTGAGTTTATAAAGGACTTATATGCTAATGATTCTGACTTTGGCCAAGTATGGGATTCTTGTTCTAAACATGCTTTTGGGGACTATTATAGGCATGATGGTTTCTTGTTTAAGAAAAATAAGTTGTGTGTGCCTGTTTGTTCCTTGCGTGAAATGCTAGTTAGAGAAAGTCATGGTGGTGGATTGATGGGACATTTTGGGATAAAAAGGATCTTAGAAATATTGCATGAGCATTTTTATTGGTCTAACATGAAGCATGATGTGCAATCGGTCTGTGATAAGTGCATAGCATGCAAACAAGCTAAATCTAAAGTCATGCCCCATGGCTTCTATACACCTTTGCCTGTGTCTAATCAACCCTGGACTGATATTTCAATGGATTTCGTGTTAGGATTACCTCGATCTCAAGGTGGCAAAGATAGTATATTTGTCGTTGTTGATAGGTTTAGTAAAATGGCACATTTCATTGCATGCTCTAAAACCAATGATGCAACACATATTGCTGATCTATTCTTTAAAGAGATAATGCGCTTGCATGGATTGCCTAGAACAATAGTAAGTGATAGGGATGTAAAGTTCCTAAGTCATTTTTGGAAAACTTTGTGGAATAAACTAGGAACAAAACTCTTATTTTCTACTGTTGCACATCCTCAAACGGATGGACAAACTGAAGTAGTAAATAGAACACTTACTACCTTGTTGCGTGCTATCATTCAAAAGAATTTGAAAAATTGGGAGAAATGCTTGCCACATGTTGAGTTTGCTTATAATAGAACTGTTCATTCTACTACTTCTTATTCTCCTTTTGAAGTTGTGTATGGCTTTAATCCTTTGACTCCTTTAGACATCTTACCTTTGCCTACTAATGAGTGTACCAATTTGGATGATAAGAAAAAGGCGGATACTATTAGGGAACTGCATGCAAAAGTTCGAGCCAACATTGAGAGGAAGAATGAGCAATATGCAAAGCAAGCAAATAAGGGGCGTATTAAAGTTATTTTTGAACCAGGAGATTGGGTTTGGGTTCATATGAGGAAGGAGAGGTTTCCCACTCAAAGAAAATCTAAGCTGCAAACAAGAGGAGATGGTCCCTTCCAAGTTCTAGAGAAGATCAATGACAATGCCTACAAGTTGGACTTGCCAAGTGAATTTGGTAATGTAAGTGCTACCTTTAATGTGGCTGATCTATCTTTGTTTGATGTAGGTGATGAATCTGATTCGAGGACGAATCCTTTTGAAGAGGGAGGGAATGATAGAGACGCAACCAATGATAGAGACGCAACCAGCCCATCTAAAGATCCTTTGCATGGAATTGAAGGTCCTATGACTAGGGCCAAGACTAAGAGGATGAAACAAGCTTTGGATAGCCTGATCATAAAAATCAAAGGAAAAGAAGACCAACGTGAGATAGAGGCTGCACCTAATTGGGTCACTTTCATACAATTGGGTGAAGATGCTTTGAGTCCAACCTGAAGACAACACTTTGGAAAGTCCAAATCACATGACAAGAAGCATTCATGGGAAGGCCAACTTTCCTATTATATTTGGATTTTCGTGCATACTTTTGGGGTGATATTTCAGATGATGTTTTGTATTCCCCAAGTCACATTCAGACTTTCTTGTAGTTCCCAAAGTCACTATAATTACTTTGGAATCTTTTTCCTAAGTTCTGGTTACTTTTCTAGGAGTAGGTGTAACATGCATCTTTTCCAAGCCTTGGTAAATGCAGATTTGGAAAATGCATGACAAGTAGTGCTATGTAATTTCCTAGGAGTTGCTTCTCTTTGAAGCCACTTCAGCCTTAAAATAGCACCTGATTGTACTTGAGAGGGGAAGAACGCATGAATGAAATTTGAGGGTTTCTCTTATGTGAGAGCTTCACCTTTGTTCTTGGAATAGAACTTGATAGTGTTGGTTCTACCGGCAGGTCGCGGTTAGGGTCACGCTTCTTTTGATAACTTTGGTTCTACCGGCAGGTCGCGGTTAGGGTCAAGTTCCTCATTCTCTACCTGTTTCCAGGACGGTCTGAAGTGTGCTCTTATCAGTAGGCCATTCTCTAATTGCCTTTACCTTCTCCTCATCCGCACTTATTCCTTTCGAGCTTACAACAAAACCCATAAACACAATAGATTCATGGCAGAATGAACACTTTTTAAGATTAGCATATAATTTGTTTTCTCTCAAAACATTAAGAACAACATGCAAATGATTAACATGTTCATCTAAGGTTTTGCAATAAATCAAAATATCATCAAAATACACTACAACAAAGTTTCCAATGAAAGAACGCAAAACATGGTTCATTAACCTCATGAAGGTGCTGGGTGTATTAGATAAGCCAAATGGCATCACCATCCACTCATATAAACCATATTTTGTTTTAAAAGCTGTTTTCCATTCATCACCTTCTTTCATGCGAATTTGATAGTATCAACTCTTCAAATCTATTTTAGAAAACACACACGTACCATGCAATTCATCAAGCATATCATCCAATCTAGGAATAGGATATCGATACTTTACAGTGATTTTATTTATGGCTCGGCAGTCCGTACACATGCGCCACGTCCCATCTTTCTTCGGAACCAAGATCACAGGAGCAGAACATGGGCTAAGACTCTCCCTCACAAATCCTTTTTGCAGCAACTCATCTACTTGCCTTTGAATTTCTTTTGCTTCCTCTGGACTTGTTCTGTAGGTTGGTCTATTTGGGATTGAAGAACCTGGAATTAAGTCAATCTGATGCTCAATACCTCTTGGGGAGGTAATCCATGGAGAATTTCTTCTGAAAAAATATCACCAAATTCCTGTAACAAAGAAGCAACCATACTAGGCAAAAAGAATTGAGTTCGTTAGTGAAATAAACATCCTTGTGTATGAGCACAAGTAGCTGCTCTTTTGTTAACAAGGCACTCTCAACCTCTCTTTTGCTTGCAAATGCACTCACTCTCTTTTTTTTCTCTTCTTTGGATTCTGATTTATTCTTTTCTTTCTTCTGCTCACTCTCATTTATTCGAAGTTATGCGCCCCACTGACGGATTTGTTAAAGAAGGATCGACCATGGCGGTGGTCAAACCAATGTCAGGAGGCGTTTGATCGTCTCAAGCAGGCGGTCACGGCGGAGCCGGTCCTCGTGCTACCGGACTTTTCTATTTCTTTTGAAGTCCACACCGACGCATCAGATTTTGCCACTGGAGGGGTGCTCATGCAGGAAGGGCGCCCAGTGGCCTACGAGAGTCGGAAGTTGAACGACATCGAGCGCAAGTATACGGTTCATGAAAAGGAGATGACTGCAATTGTGTACTGTCTTCGAACCTGGCGTCATTACCTCCTCGGATCTAAGTTTGTGGTGCGCACGGATAACGTGGCCACAAGCTACTTTCAGACCCAACCAAAACTCACCCCCAAGCAGGCGAGATGGCAGCAGTTTCTGGCTGAATTCGATTTCGACATCGAGTACAAGCCGGGCCGAACTAATTTAGTCCCTGATGCTTTGAGTAGAAAGGCACAGCTGGCTGCAGTCTCTTCCTTTTCCGGACCAGCAAGTAACCTAATGGAGAGGGTCAAGACCGAGATGGAGAAGGATCAATGGGCCACTTCCATGGGTGAACTCATCAAAGACGGCAAGGCGCGCCGTTTCTGGACCGAAGGAGGGCTGATTTTGACACGAGGGCGACATGTCTATGTGCCTTCAGGTGGAGGGCTGAGGCGCGAGGTGTTGCGAGAACACCATGATTCTATGTGGGCGGGACACCAGGGGGTGCATCGGACCCAAGCTCTCATAGAACATAACTACTATTGGCCGAAGATGCGGGATGACATCGAGGAGTATGTTCGCACTTGTCTACTATGCCAACAAGACAAGGTTGAACATCGACGGCCTGCGGGGTTGTTGGAGCCATTACCTATACCAGAGCGTCCGTGGGAGAGTGTCTCCATGGACTTCATCATAGGACTACCTCTGGCGGATGGGAACAGCTCTATCATGGTAGTGGTGGATCGCTTCTCGAAGTACGGAGTCTTCATTGCAGCACCTACTACTTGCCATGCGGAGGACGTGGCGCGGTTGTTCTTTACATATGTGGTGAAATATTGGGGGATACCGCGGAGTATCGTTTCTGATCGTGATGCTCACTTCACGGGAAGGTTCTGGACGGAGTTATTTCGGATACTCGGAACGGAGCTGAAGATGTCCACGGCCTTCCACCCTCAGACCGATGGCCAAACAGAGCGAACCAATGCATTATTGGAGATGTATTTGAGGCACTATGTGAGTGCCAACCAGCGGGATTGGGTGCGACTCTTGGACCAAGCCCAATTCAGCTACAACTTACAGCGATCGGAGTCGACAGGTAAATCACCATTCGAGGTGATTACAGGGCTGCAACCAGACACTCCGGAAAGTATCGCAGCGGACTACATGGGACGTAGTCCGACCGCCTACAGGTTCGTGAGGGATCTGAAGGAGGATACAGATTTGGTTCAGGTCTCCTTGTGGAAGGCGACCAAACGGATGAAGAAGTGGGCTGACATAAAGCGGCGGGCAGCTGAATTTCAGGTTGGTGATCGGGTATTGGTGAAGCTTTATCATCACATGAAATTGAAGTCGGGCTACCACAAAGCACTTGTGAGGAGGTATGAAGGTCCCTTCATCATCACACATCGAATTGGAGAGACAGCATACCGATTGTCGCTGCCTTCCAAGCTGAAAGTGCACCCGGTGTTCCACGTGTCCTTGTTGAAACCATTCAAAGAGGACACAACTGACCCTTCCCGGGCTCGAAGCGGGCGAGCTCCAGTGGCCGTACGAGTTCATTACACCAAGAAGGTCTCTGAAATCAAGGCGGACAGGAAAAAGGGTAACCGTGTGCAATACTTTGTCCGATGGAAAGGATTATCAGATTCAGAAGCAAGCTGGAAATATGGTGACGAACTATGGCAGTTCGAAGACATCATCAACGAGTACCGCCTAGTCAGGGGCGACTTCGGCTTAGGTGGGGGAGGGTGTCACGGCTCCTCGAATCGGGGCTGGACCGGACGCGGATCAAGGTATAAACCAGATCAGGTCGCTGGACGGGTTCGAGGTCTGACGGTGCTCTCTAGAGATTTGGGCAACTTGGAGACCAAATCTGGGCCCTAGGATCACCTAGGGAAACGTGTGCAAGATGTAGGTGGAATACCCAAGAGCATGGGGCCGTGGGCACGTGCTCCAAGGCGTGTATTGTTGAGAATACATGCTGGTTCATCATTAGGAGGAAAGCTGCTGCAACGAGACTGATTCAGCGTTGTGGGCTTATCTCGAAGCATGGACTGAATCCGGGAAATTGGGATGCATGGAAATGTGTGCCACTGATGGAGGAACGTGGCATAAGTCTCCAGAAGGCAAGGGACACGTTTTAACACGTTTTTATAACTGAAAACGTGTATGGTTAGAAGACGTGGCTGAAACGCTGTTTCCACGCGCTTTCACTTTGAGAGGCATTTTGGGAACTCTACAGAAGTCCGTTCAAAGTGGAAAAGGTGCCATCTGGAAGGATTCTTCGTCCTGAATCCAACGAATCTAGTTTCATGGTAATCGGAGTTCGTTTGAGGCACGAACTTGGCTGTTTTATCTGATTGCGCAGAATCCTGCGGGATCGGGGTTTTCCTATCTTATCTAGAATTCATCCTTATCTTGTGCATGGGAAGTTGAGTTCGTGAGGGACTTGTAACTGGAGGTTGTTCCTCTATAAGAGGACCCTCAAAGGGGAGGGATTGGTATCCGGTAGAGCTGGAGAGGCCAAGAGAGCTTATTGTAATCAGTTGAGTGGTTATTCAATAAAGTTCTCTTCCCCTACATTTCTTCTTCTCCTTCGTGGTGTTTTCTGGTGTTGTGTTTCGCTGCATTATTGTTGTTAGGCGTGACCTAAGTCATAGAGACTAGGTACCCACGCCAGGAAGGCTGATCGGTTATCTTTGATAGACTGAGCCGCACGTTGTTGGGATTCGCTTTGTAATCCCTTCGTTCGTGTCAGTATATTAAAATTCTTCGATCTGATCGAGGAGAGGAATATCTCTCCATTGATTTCTTGACTTATCTGGAAGAGAATGGGATTCTGTCTCAGTGGACAGAACACCTCAACATAACGGTGTATCTGAAAGGAGGAACAGGACTCTGTTAGACATGGTCCGGTCCATGATGGGTTTCGCTAGCCTGCCTTTATCCTTTTGGGGATATGCTCTAGAATCTGCCTGCTATATCTTAATTAAGGTTCCTAGTAAATCTGTAATTAAAACTCCACATGAGATGTGGACTGGGCGTAAGCCAGTGATCACTCACCTAAGAGTTTGGGGGTGTAAGGCCTATGTCAAGCGTTTGAAAGCAGATAAGCTAGAATCCAAGTCTGATAATTGTTTCTTCGTCGGATATCCAAAAGAAACCTTAGGGTATTACTTCTATAATACTAATACGCAAAAGTTGTTTGTCTGTAATAGGGCTGTTTTTCTTGAGAAGGAGTTCCTTGGTGAAGGAGCTAACAGCTCTGATGTTGCACTTAAGGAAGTTCAACGTATAGAAGAACCAGTACAGACTAAAGAACCGGATTTGATTAGATCAGATCCAGAACCCATTACAGAGACATCCGTGAGACGATCCGGTAGAGTACCGCATCAGCCGGACAGATACTATGGTTTTCTGGTCTGGGACGGTGAACCTGTTGGTCTCGATGAGAACACAGAGGATCCCGTCACCTACATGGATGCTATGCAAAGGTCTGATTCTGAGAAATGGTTTAATGCCATGAAATCCGAAATGAAGTCCATTGAGGTCAATGATGTATGGACATTGGTTGACCCACCTGAAGGAATCAAACCCATTGGGTGTAAATGGATCTTCAAGAGGAAGAGAGGTGCAGACGGAAATGTGGAAACCTACAAAGCCCGTCTAGTTGCCAAGGGATTTCGCCAACGTTATGGCATAGACTATGACGAGACGTTTTCTCCCGTGGCAATGCTGAAATCCAATCGGATCATACTTGCGATAGCTGCACATCTGGACTTAGAGATTTGGCAGATGGATGTTAAAACCGCTTTTCTGAATGGAGATTTAGAGGAGCAGGTGTATACGATACAACCTGAGGGTTTTATTTCTGCAGATGAATCTAAGGTATGCAAGCTTCAGAAGTCCTTATACGGACTGAAGCAGGCTTCTCGGAATTAGAACATACGCTTTGATACGGTGATCAAGACGTATGGCTTCGTTAGGAACGGAGAGGAACCTTGCATATATAAGTGGGTAAATAGTTCAGTAGTGATGTTTCTTGTACTGTATGTGGATGCTATTCTTTTAATAGGGAATGACATTCCTGCACTACAGGAAATAAAGATCTGGCTGTCATCACAGTTCTCCATGAAAGATCTAGGAGATGCATTCTACATCCTAGGGATGAAGATCTATAGGGATAGGTCTAAAAGGTTGCTTGGGTTATCCCAGTCCACGTACATAAATACTGTGCTGAAATGATTTAGTATGGAAAATTCCAAGAAAGGCTATCTTCCGATAGGTCATGGAATCACTCTTTCTAAAGAAGATTGCCCGACAACTCCCCAAGAAAGAGAGCGTATGAGTAGAATTTCATATGCCTCAGCTGTGGGATCTATTATGTATGCTATGATATGTACTAGACCAGATGTGGCGTATTCACTAGGAGTAGTGAGTAGGTACCAATCTGACCCAGGAGAGAGCCACTGGAAAGTTGTAAAGACTATTCTCAAATATTTGAGAAATACTAAGGATAAGTGGCTTGTTTATGGAGATACTGAGTTGAGACTTGTCGGTTATACCGATTCAAGTTTTCAATCAGACCGTGATGATAGCAAGTCTGTGTCTGGTTATGTGTTTACCCTGTTAGGTGGGGCCGTGTGCTGGAAAAGTTCCAAGCAGCATACCGTGGCAGACTCTGTATGCAAGGCTGAATACATTGCTGCATCTGATGCCGCCAAAGAAGCTGTCTGGTTACGAAAGTTCATT
Source organism: Phoenix dactylifera (assembly GCF_009389715.1). Lineage (NCBI taxonomy): Eukaryota > Viridiplantae > Streptophyta > Magnoliopsida > Arecales > Arecaceae > Phoenix > Phoenix dactylifera. The sequence continues at coordinate 71,059 of NW_024068474.1, read as the reverse complement.
GCTGAGCTAGGAGTTACACCCTCCGCTGATGGACCAGTCCGACTATACTGTGAGAGCACTGGGGCCATCGTTCAAGCTAAGGAACCAAAGGCACACCAGCGCACCAAGCACATTCTGCGCCGGTATCACCTTGTTCGTGAGATAGTAGAACGAGGTGATGTTGATCTTCAAAAGATTAACGGGAAGGATAACTTAGCCGACCCCTTCACTAAGGCCCTCAGTGTAAAGGAGTTTGACCATCATTACTTGAAGATGGGTATACGATACTGTACTGATTGGCTTTAGGTCAAGTGGGAGTTGTTGGGAATTATGTCCTAAATCCAATCAATTGTTGATTGTAAATATATTTGAATCAATTATAAATAATATGGTATTCATTCATCACCAGAACATCTTCACAAACTCCGATGTGATGAAGTCCTTAGGACTGCATTGTGTAATGAAATATGATTTTGTCACACAGGTCCTTAAATGTTCATGACCGTATGATATACTATTAATAGGACTATTATCGGGCGTAGGTCATTGTGTATCATAATTGTTGGTTGTCTTCCAAACCAAAGAGTATAGAGATACTAGTATGGTATACAGGTGAATGTACGTTCACTGAACGTGACCAATTGACGGACTCTCTCTTGTCAAGAGTTGTTCCGAGTGGATATGGGTATATGTATCCTTTAGACCTGAGATTGCAACCGGTGGCTTGCAAGCAACTCACTGTACTTTGGTGCCGGACTATCTGGATTTCTAATCCAGCGACGGAAGGTTTCTGGGTCCAGTCAAGTACTTGTGGTAGTCAGTTGCAGATCAAGATGGGATTGACCTCCTTAGAAATAAGGATGAATGCCTTGTGTTTTCAATTAAGTAGTACCCTGGCCAGGGAAAGTCAAATCTCTATCACTTGACTTATTGAATTGAAACATATTTTCGGATGGATCGTTTCAGGGTAGACAGACTCTGAACCCACCCTGGGCATTTTCTGATCAAGAGGATGAATTATGCGGTAACCATAGCCCATAGGTTCTAGAATGTTGCTTTGCATCTATTCGGCCTATCCGGTCGTCGGATCCCATTGCTAGATGGTTACATTGATTAGTGCAGGAAGTGTTCTTGTACTACCGGCTTATGCTCAAACCTGTGAGGTCACACGCTTAGAAGTTTCTGGATTGATCAAATGGCTGATTGACGATTGAGAATCGTCTAGAGGTAAAATTGTCAATGTGATTGACTGATTGCCCTAAGCAATTGTTGCTTGAAAAGTTAATTGGTCATTGGATCACTGATTAGACTCAATTTGCCCCCTACCAAATTAGATTTGGCTTGAGTCAAATTGGACTTGGACTTCTTGCCCATGTGGGACCCACGTCCTGCCTATGTGGGACCCACATACTGTATGTGGGACCCACGTCCTGCTTAGGTGGGACGCACATACTGTATGTGGGACCCACATTCCGATCGCCCTCCAAGCCACGTCATCCTTTTGCATGAGTGACACGTGGCGGAGCAGGACACCTCTTTTGCTTGCATGCGTGACATGTGGCGGAGCAGGACACCTCTTTTGCTTGCATGTGTGACATGTGGCGGGCCTGGACACCTCACACTCCTCCTGATGTCATCCATGACATCGCCCTCCAGGCCACCTCACCCTTTGCATGCATGACACGTGGCGGAGCAGGATACCTCTTTTTCTTGCATGTGTGATATGTGTCCTGGCAGGACACCTCACAGGACACCTCATAGGGACACCTCACCTTCTTCTTGGCCTATAAATAGGCCACCCCTCTTCCTTCTTCTCTACACAAAAAGGGCACAAGAGAAAGAGAGTGAGAGGAGAGAGTAGCTCTGAAGGTGAAAGCCCAAGAAGGAGTTCTTGAGCTGTGAAGGTCCATCTTCTTCCTTCTCCCTTTCAGCCAACCTTCTGCCTCCCTGCGAGCTAGCACTCCCCGGGAAGCTGATCATTCCGGAGCTTCGCGTGGATGAGTCATCGAGGCCGGACGCTTGTGTGGCTGCGAAGCATCCTTGAAGGAACCCCCTTCTAAAGGTAAGAGACCTGATCTCTTTTATGGTTGAGATATGATCTCAATCTTCATATCACAAGAAGTTGTGATTTATGCATATTTATTTGAATCACACAATTCTCGGGATCTGAGGGCTTTGTGAAATTTGGTATCAAAGCAAAGGATTAGTGAAGACTATCCGATTTCCGGAAACTCTCACGCGTGATCGTGTGACGAAGCATGGCTCTCCACCCGGGGGCTCATATGATGAGTGCTTTGATAGGCACGCGCGGGTGTCACCCTATGTATTAGGACTGAGCCTGCGCCACATGTGATGTGTAGTTGAAGACTGTCTTCGACTGGTATCGGTGTTAAAATATCTAAAATATCAAGCATGTTATGGGTTAAAATGCTTAACCCGTTCTTTCCGCATAAAAATTTTCTGAAATTCATGCTTAGCCCTCTGCACGCATACTATCAATGAAAAACCTCGTCCATTTTGTAGATCCAGTAGGATCTCACATCCTCCTGAAAGATACTTAGGTATGCTTACAGAGGAAATAGAGGAAGAGCTCCTCATGGGAGAAAGAGATCATAGTAATGGTTCCAAGACCTACAACGAAGCGATGTTAGACATCGACTCCGAAAAATGGATGGATGCGATAAAGTCAGAAATAGACTCCATGCATTCCATCCAAATATGGACTTAGTAGATCCGCCTGAAGGGATAGTACCTATCGGGTGTAAATGGATCTACAAAAGAAAAATGGGTTCGGATGGCAAGGTAGAGACGTATAAGGCAAGGTTGGTAGCAAAAGATTATAGTCAGCGCGAAGGCATTGACTATCAGGATACCTTTTCACCGGTAGCCATGCTGAAGTTCATTCGAACATTGCTTGCCATTGCAGCTTATCATGATTATGAGATATGACAGATGGATGTAAAAACTGTATTTCTTAATGGATATCTTAAGAAAGATATCTATATCGAACAGCCTCAGGGTTTCACTTCCAGTGATGGTGATCACAAGGTCTGCAAGCTGCAAAGATCCATTTATGGACTAAAGCAAGCATCTCGGAGTTGGAACACTCGTTTCGATGATGTGATCAAATTGTTTGATATCATCAAGAATGAAGAGGAACCATGTGTATACAAAAAGGTCAGTGGGAGGGCTATAGTATTCCTCGTATTGTACATGGATGATATACTCCTGATTGGGAATGATATTCCCATGCTCACATCGGTCAAGTTATGGTTGTCTAAGAAGTTCTCCATGAAAGACCTAGGTGAAGCATCTTATATTTTGGGGATTAAGGTCTATAGAGATAGATCTAAGAGGATGCTTGGCCTATCACAGAAAATGTACATAGAGGAAGTGCTGAAGAGGTTCAGCATGGAAAACTCTAAGAGGGGATTGTTACCCTAAGGCATGGATAAATCTCTCCAAAAAGATGTGCCCCAAAATATCTGAAGAGATTCAGCGCATGAGTAGGATTCCTTATGCATCGGCAATAGGAAGCCTCATGTATGCCATGCTATGATTCGACCTGATATAGCACATGCTATGAGTGTCACGAGCAGATATCTGTCAAATTCATGCGAGAAGCATTGGATAGCTGTGAAAAATATCCTTAAGTACTTGAGAAGGACTAAGGATATATTTTTGGTCTTTGGGGGAGGCACAGAATTAAAGATAGAAGGATATATTGATTCAGACTTCATGACTGACCCTGATGATAGAAAGTCTACATCAGGATATGTATTCTTATGCAATGGAGGATCGGTAAATTGGAAGAGTTGCAAGCAACCGATTATTGCAGATTCTACCATGAAAGCAGAGTACATTACTGCATCGGATGCTGCGAAGGAAGCATTCTGGTACAAGATGTTTGTCGAAGAGCTAGGAGTCATGTCATCAGATGCCATAACCTTTTTCTGCGACAACAACGGTGCCATAGCACTTGCTAAGAAGCCGAGGTCTCACCAGAAGTCCAAGCACATAGAGCGGCGATTTCATCTAATTCGCGACTACCTCAAAAAAAAATATGTAGAGGTGCAGAGAGTAGACTCCACTAATAACGTAGCGGACCTATTTACTAAGTAGCTGAGTCAGAAGAAATTAGAAGTCCATATTGAGAAAATGGGACTTAAATACATGTCTGATTGGCTTTAGTGCAAGTGGGAGATTGTTAGAAGTATGCCCTAGAAACCAATGTAGCTGACGCATATTTGTAATCTGGGGTACAAATTTGTAATTTGACACTTATTAATAAATAAGATTGGGCAATTTGTTTTTCATTCATGTTTGTATATGTCCATGAATCGTCCAAGAAATTAATAGATGATGACACATATTCTCAAGAAGTTGAGAATTTAAGGCATGTGTCATTAGGGATTAATTTCTAAATGCTCCTGACCGATGAATCCATCACGAGGGACGGTGATCGATTTGCTGAGATTAGTGCACAGATCACTTAGTCAGATGGACGAGTCTCGAGTCCACGGTGTAGAGACACTGGAGTGATTATGCGAGTACTTATTAGAGAACAGGGTACTGAGCGTGACCAAAGATAGTAGTCACATGGATGTCTATTCACTCATCATGACTACTTATGCTGCAGTTGTATAACTGGTCCTTTGACCTGCGATGCCTCAACTATTCACTATGAGGTTGTTGTAGTTTGACGAGCATGTGAACTTGGGCCCTAGCTATTCGGATCCTTGTAGTGCGGTTGGCTACAGTAGGTTCATTTTGAAATAGGGTTGCATCTAGATAGGATCTATCGACCTTAATAGATTAAGAGTGATCCTATGTGATTTATGAGACTGAGTTCGATAAATTTCTGACCAGGTATTTTGAAAAAAGAGTTTTCCATATCTCGAACTGGAAGTCATATAAATTTGACATATGACGAACGATAGGGTTTGACGAGATATCCATAACCTCCGTCACGTCGGGATGCATGATAGAGGGACTGTATCATATGCTAACTGCACCTAAAGGTTCAGACATTCCATTCTGCTGGGTTGCCACCACATACTGCTAGGTGTCACTAGTGTATTGTGAGACTCGAAGGTATTCACTTAGTAATCAGTGAATCCTGAGAGTAGAACTGAAATCATTTCAGTCCACTGAAAGGAGTTTCAGTGATATTGAGATGGAGATCTCAATATGTCTCACTACCAGTCAGAATAGAACCTACGGGATTACACACATAGAAAATTTAATTAGTCAGACTATCATAATTGTGATTTGGAATCTTAATAGAAATCAATCATCAATATGATTGGTGATTGAATTAATCGACTAAGTGTTAGTGAGTTAATGAAAGAAGAATTAAGTGGAATTGATTGCAATTAGATTGCAATTGGGCTGATTTAATGAGCCAAATCAAATTGGGTTCGACCCAAATTGATTTGGGTTCATGATTGGGTCAATTGATTAAACCAAGGATTGTGCGGATTTTAAAAACCACATGTCATCGTAGGATGAATAGGACTTAAGTCGTGTTCACACTATACGGACTTTAAAGTAATTCTCCCAAATCATAGAATGCATAGGATGCATGCTCCCAAATCAATTAATTCTCCTAATGAGATTAGAAATCCTAATGTGATTAGGAAATTAATCAATTGATTAAGTGAATACATGTCTGAAATTCATGCTTAGCCCTCTGCACGCACACTTTCAGTGGTATCAGAGCCCGTCTAGGTCCTTTGTGATATCAAATATCTATGCAAGATGTGATCTTTTACATATGATGTAAACTGATTATATTATTTTATGATGTTATTCATATGATGAATAGACATGTTTGTATGCATGTGGAAACTATTTAACTTGAACATTAAAAAGGGTTTTAATGATTCAAAGTTGTAATGCATGCAAAATCAAGATAAGATATGAATAATGCAATACACTTAATTGTGAATTAAGTATTGATGTAGATCCTAGATTTTAAATGTGACTTAAACATCTAAGACATTGCATAAATCATGGGGGTAATGGGTTATCTAATCAAATCTGGTTGGGTTAGACCCAATGGTCAAATCAAATTTAAAATGTTTACTTTGGATTCGATCAAGGTAACTCTTGATCTTTGTAATAGTTGTAGTTGATCAAGTCCATGTCTCTTGATAAGACCAAATGGATGTTGATTTGGGCTCCACGGTTGAGCACTGAGTTTTGATATTGATCGAATTGAAATTGATGAATCAGTTGGTGCCTAAGGCAACTGTTATCAGTAGGTTTTTAATTGGAAGCTACTTGCTGAATTTTGGTCCAGTCAAGTTAATGGCATACCCTTCCGCTGATTTTACTTACCTGTCCATCTAGGTGAATCTCTTTTGATCAGATCTCTGATTAACTCTTGTTGACCCATGCCAAATAAGAAAATCGGTCGGACCGATTTAGGTGCACTAACTCAAACCTGTTCTTATTAACCTCTGAATTGAAGAAGTCAGTGGGAGGATCAAGGTTTGTCAGCTTTTCCTGTTTCATAAAAATCCTCTAAATTATCAGGTTCTTAAAAATGGTGCGGTTAATGGAAGATGACCATGTCATAGCCTCCCATTGCGTTGAAATGATAATGAGTCCAATATGTTTATGATCATTGGAGGAGGTACATGCTTGGTGCTCATCGGCTATTGGGATTGTCACTCAATTAATGTTGAATCAGTTGCATCCATTAAATAGGTGGTCAGGTGAGCCGAGCCACACTCGGGCTTGGTCATCTACTGATGTGATGAACTTATTGCAGCAAGTTGATGGTTGGACCTGACCAGGTTTTTTAGTGGAGGTGACACACACCTGCTGAGCGGCCTGTGGCAAAAGGATATTACTGAAAGTTGTTTGGTGAAACAATTGGTTATGAACCTTTCCTTAGAAACAGATGGGTTAGCCGAGACACACTCGGGCCCATCTTTAGTTTATCTGGATTCTGGTACCCACTGAAGAATTAGGAGTAATTCTTCGGATTAAAGTAGAGGCTATTGATTCGTACAAAATGGTGGAAGGATCTTTGGACTAAAATCCAAATTTCTTGATTATATTGATTCATTTACTGATTAGGTTGTGTTATCATTTTTTGCAGAAATGGCCACTCAATTGTCACTTAGGTCATTATTAGATAATGATAAGTTGACCGGTCCCAATTTTTCAATCTGGCTTAGAAAGCTTAAGATCATCCTGGAACACGAGAGGACCATGTATATAATTACTGATCCGGCACCTGAATTGCCTCCTGCTAATGCACGGGTAGCAGTCCGTGACGCTTAACAGAAATGGACGAGTGATCGGATCACTGTCCGGTGCATTATGCTAGCGGCAATGAGCGACGAATTCTCGCGGAGATTCAAGAGTGCTCAGCCGAACGAGATCATGCAAGTGTTGAATGAATCGTTTGGCGTCCCTGATGACGATAAAAGGTATAGTACCAGTTGTTGTATCTTCAACGCCAAACTCAGGGAAGGGGCCTCTGTTACGGACCATGTACTGTACATGATTGAGTTGATAGAGCGCCTGAGCAAACTCGGCTTTTCCCTGCATGAATAATCGGGAAAGGATGTGATTTTGAATTCCCTACCTGATTCCTACCAACCATTCCTTACTCATTATAGAATGACAAAGCCTGGACTCAACTTCCATGGTCTTTTGGGGTTATTGCAGAACTTTGAGAAGGATAACCAGCTCAGGAAAGGGCCGGTTAATGTGGTTGGTGGTGGGGCAGGACGTCGTCCCTTTGGGAAAGGGAAAAACAAAAATAAAATTAAAAATAAAATTAAAAGGAAGAGAAAGGTGCTAAGTGTCGGGACATCTTATCAGATGATAAGAAAGCGGGCTGACCCTAGAAAGGCGGTGTGCTACCACTGTCAAAAATCAGAACACTGGAAAAGGAATTGTCCTCTGTATATAGCCACTCTTGATCCAAACAGGCTCAGGAGAAATGAGCAAACAGTTGCTGGGCAAGGTACTTATATGATAACTCATTGTAATTTCTCCATATGTGATAAATTGACCTGGGTATTGGATACCGGAAGTTCTTATAATATTTGCAATTCATTACAGGAACTGCATGTCAATAAGAGATTTGAGGATAATGAGAGGTTCCTGAATGTTGGAGATGGAAGGACTGTTCTAGTTCTAGCATTGGGAGATCTTAAATTAGTTTTCAATTCTCATGTAATCGCATTAAGTGACTGTCACTTTTGTCCGTCGTTCTTAATGAACGTCATTTTTGTAGGACTTTTAGTCCAAAACGGTTATGAAATATCAATAAAGAATTGTTCTTGTAATATCATTGTGAATGGTGTTATTATGGTTGATGGACAATTAATAAATGGCATTTACACAATATCACATCCTGTTAGTGTAATGTACACATCAAGTAAGCGACCCAGGATAGATAATGTCTCTGATACCTACCTATGGCATTGCCGGCTAGGACATATTAACAAGAACAGGATCAATAAGTTGGCCAAGTTGGGTATTATGAATATTAATGATCTTGAATCCTTTCCAACTTGTGAGTCTTGTCTTCTTGGTAAAATGACCAAATCACCCTTTACTGGAAAAGATGAGAGAGCCATAGATATTCTAGGACTCGTCCATACGGATATATGTGGACATATGAGTACAAGTGCCAGAGGAGGGTACAGCTATTTTATTACGTTTATAGACGACCTGTCTAGGTACGGGCATGTGTTTCTTATGAGGCATAAATCCGAGTCTTTTGAAATGTTCAAATTATACCGTAATGAAGTAGAGAAACAAACTGGAAAGTATTTTAAAATTCTTCGATCTGATCGAGTAGGGGAATATCTCTCCAATGATTTCTTGACTTATCTGAAAGAGAATGGGATTCTGTCTCAGTGGACCCCTCCTGGAACACATCAACATAACGGTGTATCCGAAAGGAGGAACAGGACTCTGTTAGACATGGTCCGGTCCATGATGGGTTTCGCTAGCCTGCCTTTATCCTTTTGGGGATATGCTCTAGAATCTGCCTGCTATATCTTAAACAAGGTTCCTAGTAAATCTGTAATTAAAACACCACATGAGATGTGGACCGGGTGTAAGCCAGTGATCACTCACCTAAGAGTTTGGGGGTGTAAGGCCTATGTCAAGCGTTTGAAAGCAGATAAGCTGGAATCCAAGTCTGATAATTGTTTCTTCGTCGGATATCCAAAAGAAATCTTAGGGTATTACTTCTATAATACTGATACGCAAAAGTTGTTTGTCTGTAATAGGGCTGTTTTTCTTGAGGAGTTCCTTGATGAAGGAGCGAACAGCTCTGATGTTACACTTAAGTTCAACGTGACACGAACGAAGGGATTACAAAGCGAATCCCAACAACGTGCGGCTCGGTCTATCGAAGATAACCGATCAGCCTTCCTGGCGTGGGTACCTAGTCTCTATGACTTAGGTCACGCCTAACAACAATAATGCAGCGAAACACAACACCAAAAAATACCACGAAGGAGAAGAAGAAATGTAGGGGAAGAGAACTTTATTGAATAACCACTCAACTGATTACAATAAGCTCTCTTGGCCTCTCCAGCTCTACCGGATACCAATCCCTCCCCTTTGAGGGTCCTCTTATAGAGGAACAACCTCTAGTTACAAGTCCCTCACGAACTCAACTTCCCATGCACAAGATAAGGATGAATTCTAGATAAGATAGGAAAACCCCGATTCCCGCAGGATTCTGCGCAATCAGATAAAACAGCCAAGTTCGTGCCTCAAACGAACTCCGATTACCATGAAACTAGATTCGTTGGATTCAGGACGAAGAATCCTTCCAGATGGCATCTTTTCCACTTTGAACGGACTTCTGTAGAGTTCCCAAAATGCCCCTCAAAGTGAAAGCGCGTGGAAACAGCGTTTCAGCCACGTCTTCTAACCATACACGTTTTCAGTTATAAAGACGTGTTAAAACGTGTCCCTTGCCTTCTGGAGACTTATGCCACGTTCCTCCATCAGTGGCACACATTTCCATGCATCCCAATTTCCCGGATTCAGTCCATGCTTCGAGATAAGCCCACAACGCTGAATCAGTCTCGTTGCAGCAGCTTTCCTCCTAATGATGAACCAGCATGTATTCTCAACAATACACGCCTTGGAGCACGTGCCCACGGCCCCATGCTCTTGGGTATTCCACCTACATCTTGCACACGTTTCCCTAGGTGATCCTAGGGTCCAGATTTGGTCTCCAAGTTGCCCAAATCTCTAGAGAGCACCGTCAGACCTCGAACCCGTCCAGCGACCTGATCTGGTTTATACCTTGATCCGCGTCCGGTCCAGCCCCGATTCGAGGAGCCGTGACACCCTCCCCCACCTAAGCCGAAGTCGCCCCCAACGAGGCTAGGCGGTACTCGTTGATGATGTCTTCGAACTGCCATAGTTCGTCACCATATTCCCAGCTTGCTTCTGAATCTGATAGTCCTTTCCATCGGACTAAGTATTGCACACGGTTACCCTTTTTTCTGTCCGCCTTGATTTCAGAAACCTTCTTGGTGTAATGAACTCGTACGGCCACTGGAGCTCGCCCGCTTCGAGCCCGAGAAGGGTCAGTTGTGTCCTCTTTGAATGGTTTCAACAAGGACACGTGGAACACCGGGTGCACTTTCAGCTTGGAAGGCAGCGACAATCGGTATGCTGTCTCTCCAATTCGATGTGTGATGATGAAGGGACCTTCATACCTCCTCACAAGTACTTTGTGGTAGCCCGACTTCAATTTCATGTGATGATAAAGCTTCACCAATACCCGATCACCAACCTGAAATTCAGCTGCCCGCCGCTTTATGTCAGCCCACTTCTTCATTCGTTTGGTCGCCTTCCACAAGGAGACCTGAACCAAATCTGTATCCTCCTTCAGATCCCTCACGAACCTGTAGGCGGCGGACTACGTCCCATGTAGTCTGCTGCGATACTTCCCGGAGTGTCTGGTTGCAGCCCTGTAATCACCTCGAATGGTGATTTACCTGTCGACTCCGATCGCTGTAAGTTGTAGCTGAATTGGGCTTGGTCCAAGAGTCGCACCCAATCCCGCTGGTTGGCACTCACATAGTGCCTCAAATACATCTCCAATAATGCATTGGTTCGCTCTGTTTGGCCATCGGTCTGAGGGTGGAAGGCCGTGGACATCTTCAACTCCGTTCCGAGCATCCGAAATAACTCCGTCCAGAACCTCCCCGTGAAGCGAGCATCGCGATCAGAAACGATACTCCGCGGTATTCCCCAATATTTCACCACATATGTAAAGAACAACCGCGCCACGTCCTCTGCATGGCAAGTAGTAGGTGCTGCAATGAAGACTCTGTACTTCGAGAAGCGATCCACCACTACCATGATAGAGCTGTTCCCATCCGCCAAAGGTAGCCCGATGATAAAGTCCATGGAGACACTCTCCCACGGACGCTCTGGTATAGGTAATGGCTCCAACAACCCCGCAGGCCGTCGATGTTCAATCTTGTCTTGTTGGCATAGTAGACAAGTGCGAACATACTCCTCGATGTCATCCCGCATCTTCGGCCAATAGTAGTTATGTTCTATGAGAGCTTGGGTCCGATGCACCCCCTGGTGTCCCGCCCACATAGAATCATGGTGTTCTCGCAACACCTCGCGCCTCAGCCCTCCACCTGAAGGCACATAGACACGTCGCCCTCGTGTCAAAATCAGCCCTCCTTCGGTCCAGAAACGGCGCGCCTTGCCGTCTTTGATGAGTTCACCCATGGAAGTGGCCCATTGATCCTTCTCCATCTCGGTCTTGACCCTCTCCATTAGGTTACTTGCTGGTCCGGAAAAGGAAGAGACTGCAGCCAGCTGTGCCTTTCTACTCAAAGCATCAGGGACTGAATTTGTTCGGCCCGGCTTGTACTCGATGTCGAAATCAAATTCAGCCAGAAACTGCTGCCATCTCGCCTGCTTGGGGGTGAGTTTTGGTTGGGTCTGAAAGTAGCTTGTGGCCACGTTATCCGTGCGCACCACAAACTTAGATCCGAGGAGGTAATGACGCCAGGTTCGAAGACAGTGCACAATTGCAGTCATTTCCTTTTCATGAACCGTATACCTGCGCTCGGTGTCATTCAACTTCCGACCCTCGTAGGCCACTGGGTGCCCTTCCTGCATGAGCACCCCTCCAATGGCAAAATCTGATGCGTCGGTGTGGACTTCAAAAGAAATAGAAAAGTCCGGTAGCACGAGGACCGGCTCCGCCGTGACCGCCTGCTTGAGACGATCAAATGCCTCCTGACATTGGTTTGACCACCGCCATGGACGATCCTTCTTTAACAAATCCGTCAGTGGGGCGCATAACTTCGAATATCCGGTGATGAACCTCCTATAGTAATTTGCCAAGCCAAGAAAAGAGCGTAAGTGTGTAACACGTGTAGGTACCTCCCACTCGGCTATGGCTGAAATTTTTGAGGGATCCATCATGAGCCTTCCATCCCCAATGATGTGCCCGAGGAACGGCACCCTCTGCTGCGCAAACACACACTTCTCCTTCTTCACAAAGAGTTGGTGCTGCCGTAGGGTAGAGAAGACTTGCCTCAGGTGTGCCACATGCTCATCCAATGCCCGGCTGTATACAACAATGTCATCCAAGTATACTACCACGAATTTATCGATGAAATCGTGGAGTACACGCTGCATCAAAGCACAGAAAGTTGCTGGTGCGTTGGTGAGGCCGAAAGGCATGACAAGGTACTCGAAGCTCCCGTACCTTGTCACACATGCAGTCTTCTCAATGTCCTTCTCCGCCACGCGAACCTGATAGTACCCGCTGCGAAGATCCAACTTGGAAATCCATCGTGCCTTGCCAAGTTGATCGAACAAATCATCAATCCGAGGAATGGGGTACTTGTTCTTCACCGTGAGCTTGTTGAGGGCCCTGTAGTCGATGCAGAGTCTCAACGAACCATCGTGCTTCTTCTGAAAAAGTACCGGTGCTCCATACGGACTCTTCGAAGGTCGAATGAACCCGCTGTCCACCAACTCCGTTAGCTGCCTCCTCAGCTCCTGGAGTTCAGGTGGGGCCATCCTATATGGTGCTTGAGCTGGTGGACGTGCTCCATGCACCAAATCAATCCGATGATCGATTTCTCTTTCTGGCGGCAATTGCTTGGGTAACTCGGGGGGCATCACATCCCCGAATTCAGTGAGAACACCCTCGATGGGCGCTGGAATCTCCTCTCCTTCCAGTAGTTCTTCCTCCTGAAGGGACGCAATATATGTTGGAAGTCCCCTTCTCAGCCCCTTAGCAAGTTGCATCGCCGATAGGACTCGCTGCGGAGTCCCTTTAACTCGCTTCCCTGGAACTACGCAAGCTCCACTCGGATTCAGGACCACCACCACATCTGAATCCGGCTTTATCATGGCTTGTAGCTGGGTAAGCAAAGACATGCCGATGACCACCTCGTAGTCGTCGATCGGGGCGACCACCGCTGTCACCCGTCCGGTCCATGCGCCGAATTGGATCTCAACATCCTTCGACGTTCCACTGGTAGCCACTTCTGTGGAGTTGACCGCCTTGAACGTGTGTTCATCATGTTCAATCTTCAGATTTAACCTCTTTGCCGTAGCTAGGTCCACGAAGAAGTCAGTGGCACCCGTATCAATGAGTGCCTGGAAGATGTGACCACCAATGCAGATAGGTGCATAGAGCAGACCTCGTGGCCCCTTGGCCTTCAGGGCATTGAGACTGAGTGAGCCCATCCTTTGGTCGGTCTCTTGCTTCTCCTCCACCGCCATAGATGCTATCTTGCCCCTCAATGGACAGTCCTTCACCTTGTGCGGTCCATTGCAAATATAGCATGAGATGGTGCTGGTACCTTGCGCCACCCCTTTGCCCTTCGCTTGGGAAGCCCCTCCACTCGAGGAGCTCAGATTCGAGCCTTTTGTACCTCCTTTGTGACCTGATTTCGCTCCCCCACCTTTGCCCTATTTCGATGCTTGGGCTTTGGGAGCTGTGGATTGAGTCTTGAACTCGATGAGAGCCTCCGCTTGAGCTATCGCCTCGTTCAAACTCTGGACTCCTCTTCGCTGCAATTCCATCTTTGCCCACGGTTTGAGCCCGTCAAGGAAAGTGAAGAGAGAGTCCTCGTTGCTGAGGTCTGGTACCTCCAACAACAATTCGCTGAACTCTCGCACATACTCACGCACATCGCCCTTTTGCGTGAGTCGCCGTAGTCGTGCTCGAGCATCATCCTTAGCGAACGCGGGGAAGAATTGCTTTCGAAGTTCAGTTTGGAACTGTACCCAAGTGGTGATTGGAACAGCCCCTCGCTTCACATTGTCGGCCCGACGTCGCCACCAAAGCATCGCCACATCCCTCAAGAACATGGCCGCCGTGCTCACCTTCATGGCTTCTTCCCTCACGCCGGTAACCTGCAAGTATTGCTCCACGGCGAAAAGAAAGTTATCCACCTCCTTCGCGGACCGTCGTCCGCAGAACTCTTGTGGCTTGGGAACATCAAGCTTATGCAGGGGGCGCGTAGCCTCTCTTGCGACCTCCATTGTCAATGGAGAAGAGGATACGCCTGTGGTGGTACTCTCCTTTAAAAGGTCAACCACCTGATTTTGGAGAGCCTTCACCATGATCTCCAACTCTTCGTTACGCCGCAGCACTTCCTTATAGCGCCGCTCCATATCGAAGGAAATCTGGTTCAGCTGAGCGGCGATCTCACCTCGGAGGGTTGCGTCCCTACCCTCAAGGTCCTCCATCCGTCCTTCAACCTCAGCTATTTGGGCCTCGCACCTCCGTAATCGATTGTCGGCGGAGATAACCGGAGATGCAATACGTAACCCATACAGAGAATCATCAACTGGATGCGCTCCACCCATCGCCGTGCCTCCTCCTGAGGCTGGATTGGGATCCATGGTCGAGGATGATGCGTCCGCCATTCCCACCTTGGAAGTTACCGTAGAGGTCGTCTCCTTCATTTCTGGTATGGCTCTGATACCAAGTGACACGAACGAAGGGATTACAAAGCGAATCCCAACAACGTGCGGCTCGGTCTATCGAAGATAACCGATCAGCCTTCCTGGCGTGGGTACCTAGTCTCCATGACTTAGGTCACGCCTAACAACAATAATGCAGCGAAACACAACACCAGAAAATACCACGAAGGAGAAGAAGAAATGTAGGGGAAGAGAACTTTATTGAATAACCACTCAACTGATTACAATAAGCTCTCTTGGCCTCTCCAGCTCTACCGGATACCAATCCCTCCCCTTTGAGGGTCCTCTTATAGAGGAACAACCTCTAGTTACAAGTCCCTCACGAACTCAACTTCCCATGCACAAGATAAGGATGAATTCTAGATAAGATAGGAAAACCCCGATTCCCGCAGGATTCTGCGCAATCAGATAAAACAGCCAAGTTCGTGCCTCAAACGAACTCCGATTACCATGAAACTAGATTCGTTGGATTCAGGACGAAGAATCCTTCCAGATGGCACCTTTTTCACTTTGAACGGACTTCTGTAGAGTTCCCAAAATGCCCCTCAAAGTGAAAGCGCGTGGAAACAGCGTTTCAGCCACGTCTTCTAACCATACACGTTTTCAGTTATAAAAACGTGTTAAAACGTGTCCCTTGCCTTCTGGAGACTTATGCCACGTTTCTCCATCAGTGGCACACATTTCCATGCATCCCAATTTCCCGGATTCAGTCCATGCTTCGAGATAAGCCCACAACGCTGAATCAGTCTCGTTGCAGCAGCTTTCCTCCTAATGATGAACCAGCATGTATTCTCAACAATACACGCCTTGGAGCACGTGTCCACGGCCCCATGCTCTTGGGTATTCCACCTACATCTTGCACACGTTTTCCTAGGTGATCCTAGGGTCCAGATTTGGTCTCCAAGTTGCCCAAATCTCTAGAGAGCACCGTCAGACCTCGAACCCGTCCAGCGACCTGATCTGGTTTATACCTTGATCCGCGTCCGGTCCAGCCCCGATTCGAGGAGCCGTGACAAACGTATAGAAGAACCAGTACAGACTAAAGAACTGGATTTGATTAGATCAGATCCAGAACCCATTATAGAGACATCCGTGAGGCGATCCGGTAGAGTACCGCATCAGCCGGACAGATACTATGATTTTCTGGTCCAGGACGGCGAACCTGTTGGTCTCGATGAGAACACAGAGGATCCCATCACCTACATGGATGCTATGCAAAGGTCTGATTCTGAGAAATAGTTTAATGCCATGAAATCCGAAATGGAGTCTATTGAGGTCAATGATGTATGGACATTGGTTGACCCACCTGAAGGAATCAAACCCATTGGGTGTAAATGGATCTTCAAGAGGAAGAGAGGCGCAGACGGAAATGTGGAAACTATAAAGCCCGTCTGGTTGCCAAGAAATTTCACCAACGTTATGGCATAGACTATGATGAGACGTTTTCTCCTGTGGCAATGCTAAAATCTATTCAGATCATGCTTGCAATAGCTGCACATCTGAACTTAGAGATTTGGCAGATGGATGTTAAAACCGCTTTTCTGAATGGAGATTTAGAGGAGCAGGTGTATATGATACAGCCTGAAGGTTTTATTTCTGCAAATGAATCTAAGGTATGCAAGCTTCAGAAGTCCTTATACGGACTGAAGTAGGCTTCTCGGAATTGAAACATACGCTTTGATACGGTGATCAAGACGTATGGCTTCGTTAGGAACGTAGAGGAACATTGCATATATTAGTGGGTAAATAGTTCAATAGTGATGTTTCTTGTACTATATGTGGATGGTATTCTTTTAATAGGAAATGACATTCCTGCACTACAGGGAATAAAGATCTGGCTGTCATCACAGTTCTCCATGAAAGATCTGGGAGATGCATCCTACATCCTAGGGATGAAGATCTATAAAGATAGGTCTAAAAGGTTGCTTGGGTTATCCCAGTCCACGTACATAAATACTGTGCTGAAACGATTCAACATGAAAAATTCCAAGAAAGGCTATCTTCCGATAGGTCATGGAATCACTCTTTCTAAAGGAGATTGCCCGACAACTCCCTAAGAAAGAGAGCATATGAGTAGAATTCCATATGCCTATGCTGTGGGATCTATTATGTATGCTATGACATTTACTAGACCAGATGTGGTGTATTCACTAGGAGTAGTGAGTAGGTACCAATCTGACCCAGGAGAGAGCCATTGGAAAGTTGTAAGACTATCCTCAAGTATTTGAGAAATACTAAGGATAAGTGGCTTGTTTATGGAGATACTGAGTTGAGACTTGTCGGTTATACCGATTTAAGTTTTCAATCAGACCGTGATGATAGCAAGTCTGTGTCTGGTTATGTGTTTTACCCTGTTAGGTGGGGTCGTGTGCTGGAAAAGTTCCAAGCAGCATACTGTGGCAGACTCTGTATGCGAGGCTGAATACATTGTTGCATCTGATGCCGCCAAAGAAGCTGTCTGGTTACGAAAGTTCATTGCTGAGCTAGGAGTTACACCTTCCGCTGATGGACCAGTCCCACTATACTGTGATAGCACTGGGGCCATTGCTCAAGCTAAGGAACCAAAGGCACACCAGCGCACCAAGCACATTCTGCGCTGGTATCACCTTGTTCGTGAGATAGTAGAATGAGATGACGTTGATCTTCAAAAGATTGATAGGAAGGATAACTTAGCCGACCCCTTCACTAAGGCCCTTAGTGTAAAGGAGTTTGACCAACATTACTTGAAGATGGGTATACGATACTATACTGATTGGCTTTAGGTCAAGCGGGAGTTGTTGGAAATTATGTCCTAAATCCAATCAATTGTTGATTGTAAATGTATTTGAATCAATTATAAATAACATAGTATTTATTCATCACCAGAACATCTTCACAAACTTCGATGTGATGAAGTCCTTAGGACTGCTTTGTGTAATGAAATATGATTTTGTCACACAGGTCCTTAAATGTTCATGACCGTATGATATACTATTAATAGGACGATAGTATTATCGGACGTAGGTCATTGTGTATCATAATTATTGGTTGTCTTCCAAACCAAAAAGTATAGAGACACTAGTATGGTATACAGATGAATGGTAGTGTACATTCACTGAATGTGTCCAATTGACGGACTCTCTCTTATCAAGAGTTGTTCCGAGTGGATATGGGTATATGTATTCTTTAGACCTGAGATTGCAACCGGTGGCTTGCAAGCAACTCATTGTACTTTGGTGTCGGACTACCTGGATTTCTAATCCAGCGACGAAAGATTTCTGAGTCCAGTCAAGTACTTGTGGTAGTCAATTGTAGATCAAGACGGGATTGACCTTCCTTAGGAATAAGGGTGAATGCCTTGTGTTTTCAATTAAGTAGTACCCTGGCCAGGAAAAGTCAAATCTCTATTACTTGACTTATTGAATTGAAACATATTTTTGGATGGATCATTTCAGGGTAGACAGACTCTGAACCCACCTTGGGCATTTTCTGGTCAAGAGGATGAATTATGCGGTAACCATAGTCCAAAAGGTTCTAGAATGTTGCTTTGCATCTATTCGGCCTATCCGGTCGTCGGATTCCATTGCTAGATGGTTACTTCGATTAGTGCAGGAAGTATTCTTGTACTACCGACTTAGGTTCGAACCTGTGAGGTCACATGCTTAGAAGTTTCTGGATTGATCAAATGGCTGATTGACGATTGAGAATCGTCTAGAGGTAAAATAATCAATATGATTGACTGATTGCCCTAAGCAGATAATTGGTGCTTGGAGAAGATAATTGGTGATTGGATCACTGATTAGACTCAGTTTGATTGAGTAATAGAGATTGGGCTTGACCAAATTCAAATATGATTTGAAATTGGTAAACCGTAATTGACACCAAAATTGGTTTGGTGAAAATGTCTAATTTGCCCCAACCAAATCAGATTTGGCTTGAGTCAAATTGGATTGAAATCAATTATGATCCTAGTATGACTAGGAATTCCTTCTCTTTGTGGGACCCACATACTGTATGTGGGACCCACATCCTGCATTTGTGGAACCCACATACTTTATGTGGGACCCACATCCTGCATTTGTGGGACCCACAGTACTGCATATGTGGGACCCACATCCTGCATTTATGGGACCCACATACTGTATGTGGGACCCACATCCTGACTGCCTGCTCTTAAGCATATTCTTGCTTGCATGTGTGACAAGTGGCGGGCCTGGACACCTCACACTCCTGCTGATGTCATCCATGGCTGGCCTGGACACCTCACACTCCTTCTGATGTCATCCATGACCTCATCTACCTCATAAGGTCATCCACGACATCGCCCTCCAGGCCACCTCACCCCTTTGCATGCGTGACACGTAGCGGAGCAGGACACCTCTTTCCCTTTGCATGCGTGACACGTAGCAGAGCAGGACACCTCTTTTTCTTGCATGTGTGATATGTGTCCTGGCAGGACACCTCATCGGACACCTCATAGGGACACCTCACCCTCTTCTTGGCCTATAAATAGGCCACCCCTCTTCCTTCTTCTTGATATCAAGAGCACAAGAGAAAGAGAGTGAGAGGAGAGAGTAGCTCTGAAGGTGAAAGCCCAAGAAGGAGTTCTTGAGCTGTGAAGGTCCATCTTCTTCCTTTTTCTCCCTTTCAGCCATCCTTCTACTTCCCCGCGAGCTAGTATTCCTCGGAAAGCTGATCATTTCGGAGCCTCGTGTGAATGAGTCATCGAGGCCGGACGCTTGTGCGGCTGCGAAGCATCCTTGAAGGAACCCCTTTCTAAAGGTAAGAGATCTGATCTCTTTTACGGTTGAGATATGATCTCAATCTTCAAATCACAAGAAGTTGTAATTTATGCATATTTATTTGAATCACACAATCCTCGGAATCTGAGGGCTTTGTGATTTTTGGTGTCAAAGCAAAGGATTAGTGGAGACTATCCGATTTCCGAAAATTCTCACGCGTGATCATGTGACGAAGCGTGGCTCTCCTCCCGGGGGCTTATGTGATGAGTGCTTTGATAGGCACGCGCGGGTGTCACCCTATGTATTAGGACTGAGCCCGCCACATATAATATGCAGTTGAAGACTGTCTTCGACTGGTACCAGAGTTAAAATATCTAAAATATCAAGCATGTTTTCAGTTAAAATGTTTAACCCGTTCTTTCCGCATAAAATTTTCTGAAATTCATGCTTATCCCTCTACACGCACACTTTCAGTATCAAGCCCAATCTCTATTACTCAATCAAATTGAGTCTAATCAGTGATCCAATTATCAATTATCTTCTCCAAGCAACAATTGCTTAGGACAATCAGTCAATCACATTGACTATTTTACCTCTAGACAATTCTCAATCGTCAATCAGCCATTTGATCAATCCAGAAACTTCTAAGCGTGTGACCGCACAGGTTCGAACCTGAGCCGATAGTATAGGAACACTTCCTACTCTAATCGAAGTAACCATCTAGCAATAGAACCCGACGACCGGATAGGCCGAATAGATGTAAAGCAACATTCCAGAACCTTTTGGACTGTGGTTACCGCATAATTCATCCTCTTGACCAGAAAATGCCCAGGGTGGGTTCAGAGTCTGTTTACCCTGAAACGATCCATCCAGAAATATGTTTCAATTCAATAAGTCAAGTGATCGAGATTTGACTTTTCCTGGCTAGGGTACTACTTAATTGAAAACACAACGCATTCACCCTTATTCCTAAGGGAGGTCAATCCCATCTTGATCTGCAACTAACTACCACAAGTACTTGACTGGACTCAGAAACCTTTCGTCGCTGGATTAGAAATCCAGGTAGTCCGGCACTAAAGTACAGTGAGTTGCTTGGAAGCCACCGGTTGCAATCTCAGGTCTAAAGGATACATATACCCATATCTACTCGGAACAACTCTTGACAAAAGAGAGTCCATCAATTGGTCACGTTTAGTGAATTTACACTACCATTTACCTGTATACCATACTAGTATCTCTATACTCTTTGGTTTGGAAGACAACCAACAATTATGATATACAATGACCTACGCCCGATAATATTATCGTCCTATTAATAGTATATCATACGGTTATGAACATTTAAGGACCTGTGTGACAAAATCATATTTCATTATACAAAGCAGTCCCAAGGACTTCATCACATCGGAGTTTGTGAAGATGTTCTGGTGATGAATAAGTACCATGTTATTTATAATTGATTCAAATACATTTACAATCAACAATTGATTGGATTTAGGACATAATATTCAACAATGTCATGCATCTATGAGCACAAGGATTAGACACTTGGCATTAATCCAAGGATGGGTTATAGTCCCATACTCCTAATAAGATTAGGAGAAGCCCTAAACCCAATCTATAAAAGGGTAGCAAGGGAGACATTATGAATTAATTCTCTCCTCTTCCTCTCCACGCCTCCCTTTCTCTTTTCTTCTCCCTTCCCACGGCAGCAAGAGGCTTCCCTTCTTCTTCCCAGGGTAGCAAGGGAGATCAAGTTCATCTTCTTCCAAGTGTTGGAAAGAAAGAAAGAAGAACCTAGGAAGAGATCAATTCACCCAAGGAAAGAAGGAGTTCTTTCCTCCATGCCCAAGCCCATTCTTCCTCCTCCACGGCAGCAAGGGGGTCCTCTGCATCCTCTTATTCCACGGCATCAAGGCAAGGAAGATCCACGCGCAAAGGTTCCTCCTTCCTCTTCCTCCGTTGCGAGTAAGATCAAAGAAGAAAGGGTTCTTCTTCAAAGAGGTATGTTGCAGAATTTTTTCCATCTCTTTTGATAGTCATGAGAGGTCTTTGCAAGGAGCTAGCACTCCGGTAAGACCTTATCTCAGATGATTAAATCCTCGTGTGGATATCTGTAGAGGCCGGACAATTATGCGGCTCAAACAGGAACCTAGAATAGATCATCAGGCTGCGGTATTCTACACCTGCAGAATTTTTGAAGATGAGATCTTCAAATCTAAAACTTCTGATTTTTGTTTTAGTTTTATAAATCTTAATCAATCCTCCTCAGATCCTAATCTCCCCTCCCTAATGAGTTCAAAGATCTTCTAGATTTGGATCCAAAAATTTTTTTGAATTCTACGATCCGAGGCGCATTCATACGATGAACGACGTTCTGTTCGAATTCCGCTGCGAACGTCGCATCAAACGGGGTGTAACTCAGCATCCTACTCATGCGCTGAATCTCTTCAAATGTTTTAGGACACATCTTCTTGGAGAGATTTATCCCATGACTTAGGGGTAACAATCCCCTTTTAGAGTTTTCCATGCTGAACCTCTTCAGCACTTCTTCTATGTACATTTTCTGTGATAGACCAAGCATCCTCTTCGATCTATCTCTATAGACCTTAATCTCCAAAATATAAGATGCTTCACCTAGGTCTTTCATGGAGAACTTCTTAGACAACCATAACTTGACCGATGTGAGCATAGGAATATCATTCCCAATCAGTAGTATATCATCCACGTACAATACGAGGAATACTATAGCCCTCCTACTGACCTTTTTGTATACACATGGTTCCTCTTCGTTTTTGATAAAATCAAACGATTTGATCAGATCATCGAAAAGAGTGTTCCAACTCCGAGATGCTTGCTTTAGTCCATAAATGGATCTTTGCAGCTTGTAGACCTTGTGATCACCATCACTGGAAGTGAAACCCTGAGGCTGTTTCATATAGATATCTTCCTCAAGATATCCATTAAGGAATGTAGTTTTCACATCCATCTGCCATATCTCATAATCATGATAAGCTGCAATGGCAAGCAACGTTCGAATGGACTTCAGCATGGCTACCGGTGAAAAGGTATCCTGATAGTCAATGTCTTCGCGCTGACTATAACATTTTGCCACCAACATTGCCTTATACATCTCTACCTTGCCATCCGAACCCAATTTTCTTTTGTAGATCCATTTACACCCAATAGGTACAATACCTTCAGGTGGATCTACTAAGGTCCATGCTTGGTTGGAATGCATGGAGTCTATCTTTGACTTCATTGCATCCATCCATTTCTCAGAGTCGATGTCTAATATCGCTTCGTTGTAGGTCTTGGGATCATTACTATGATCTCTTTCTCCCATGAGGAACTCTTCCTCTACGTCCTCTGTAAGCATACCTAAGTATCTTTTAGGAGGATGGGAGATCCTACTGGATCTACGAAGTGGACGAGGTTCTTCATGTATTGGCTCAATGTGAATAGGTTCACTAGGCTCAATTGCTCGTTGCTCTTGAGAGACTTTTTCTTCGAGCTCAATTTTCCTCCCACTGCCTCTATCAAGGATAAACTGTTTTTCCAAGAAGATGGTATGTCGGCTCACAAACACTTTGTGGTCTTCTGGGATGTAAAAATTATATCCTAATGACTCTTTAGGATATCCAATGAAACGAGCACCAATTGTCCTGGCCTCTAACTTGTCTGCCTGTTGTCGTTTGACTTAGGCCGAACATCCCCAAATCTTGAGATAACCAAGACTTGGTTTCTTACCATGCCATATCTCATACGGTGTGGTAGGAACGGACTTAAAGAGAACTCTATTCAATATGTAGATAGCTGTAAGTAGGGCATTTTCCCACAAGAATAAAGGTAAGTCAGTGAAGCTCATCATGGACCTGACCATATCTAATAGGATCCGATTCCTTCTTTCTGATACTCCGTTGAGTTAAGGTGTTCCAAGAGGTGTCCATTGTGAAACTATACCATTTTGTTTGAGATAATCGCGAAACTCTCCTGATAAGAGCACACTTTGGACCGTCCTGGAAACAGGTAGAGAAAGAGGAACTTGACCCTAACCGCGACCTGCCGGTAGAACCAAAGTTATCAAAAGAAGCGTGACCCTAACCGCGACCTGCCGGTAGAACCAACACTATCAAGTTCTAATCCAAGAACAAAGGTGAAGCTCTCACATAAGAGAAACTCTCAAATTTCATTCATGCATTCTCTCCCTCTCAAGTACAATCAGGTGCTATTTTAAGGCTGAAATGGCTTCAAAGAGAAGCAACTCCTAGGAAATTACATAGCACTACTTGTCATGCATTTTCCAAGGCTGCATTTACCAAGGCTTGGAAAAGATGCATGTTACACCTACTCCTAGAAAAGTAACCAGAACTTAGGAAAAAGATCCCAAAGTAATTATAGTGACTTTGGGAACTACAAGAAAGTCTGAATGTGACTTGGGGAATACAAAACATCATCTAAAATATCACCCCAAAAGTATGCACGAAAATCCAAATACAATAGGAAAGTTGGCCTTCCCATGAATGCTTCTTGTCATGTGATTTGGACTTTCCAAAGTGTTGTCTTCAGGTTGGACTCAAAGCATCTTCACCCAATTGTATGAAAGTGACCCAATTAGGTGCAGCCTCTATCTCACGTTGGTCTTCTTTTCCTTTGATTTTTATGATCAGGCTTTCCAAAGCTTGTTTCATCCTCTTAGTCTTGGCCCTAGTCATAGGACCTTCAATTCCATGCAAAGGATCTTTAGATGGGCTGGTTGCGTCTCTATCATTGGTTGCGTCTCTATCATTCCCTCCCTCTTCAAAAGGATTCGTCCTCGAATCAGATTCATCACCTACATCAAACAAAGATAGATCAGCCACATTAAAGGTAGCACTTATATTACCATATTCACTTGGCAAGTCCAACTTGTAGGCATTGTCATTGATCTTCTCTAGAACTTGGAAGGGTCCATCTCCTCTTGTTTGCAGCTTAGATTTTCTTTGAGTGGGAAACCTCTCCTTCCTCATATGAACCCAAACCCAATCTCCTGGTTCAAAAATAACTTTAATACGCCCCTTATTTGCTTGCTTTGCATATTGCTCATTCTTCCTCTCAATGTTGGCTCGAACTTTTGCATGCAACTCCCTAATAGTATCCGCCTTTTTCTTACCATCCAAATTGGTACACTCATTAGTAGGCAAAGGTAAGATGTCTAAAGGAGTCAAAGGATTAAAGCCATACACAACTTCAAAAGGAGAATAAGAAGTAGTAGAATGAACAGTTCTATTATAAGCAAACTCAACATGTGGCAAGCATTTCTCCCAATTTTTCAAATTCTTTTGAATGATAGCACGCAACAAGGTAGTAAGTGTTCTATTTACTACTTCAGTTTGTCCATCCGTTTGAGGATGTGCAACAGTAGAAAATAAGAGTTTTGTTCCTAGTTTATTCCACAAAGTTTTCCAAAAATGACTTAGGAACTTTACATCCCTATCACTTACTATTGTTCTAGGCAATCCATGCAAGCGCATTATCTCTTTAAAGAACAGATCAGCAATATGTGTTGCATCATTGGTTTTAGAGCATGCAATGAAATGTGCTATTTTACTAAACCTATCAACAACGACAAATATACTATCTTTGCCACCTTGAGATCGAGGTAATCCTAACACGAAATCCATTGAAATATCAGTCCAGGGTTGATTAGACACAGGCAAAGGTGTATAGAAGCCATGGGGCATGACTTTAGATTTAGCTTGTTTACATGCTATGCACTTGTCACAGACCGATTGCACATCATGCTTCATGTTAGACCAATAAAAATGCTCATGCAATATTTCTAAGGTCCTTTTTATCCCAAAATGTCCCATCAATCCACCACCATGACTTTCTCTAACTAGCATTTCACGCAAGGAACAAACAGGCACACACAACTTATTTTTCTTAAACAAGAAACCATCATGCCTATAATAGTCCCCAAAAGCATGTTTAGAACAAGAATCCCATACTTGGCCAAAGTCAGAATCATTAGCATATAAGTCCTTTATAAACTCAAAACCAAGTAATTTAGTTTGCAAAGAAGTAAGCAATGCATACCTTCTGGACAATGCGTCAGCCACTTTGTTTTCCTTACCATTCTTGTACTTGATTACATAAAGAAACATCTCAATGAATTCCAACCACTTGGCATGTCTTTTTTGAAGCTTACCTTGAGATCTTAGAAACTTCAAGCTTTGATGGTCAGAATGAATTATGAATTTCCTTAACCACAAGTAGTGTTGCCAAGTTTGCAAAGCTCTCACCAAAGCGTACAACTCTTTGTCATACGTGGAATAATTCAATGATGCCCCATTAAGCTTTTCACTAAAGTAAGCAATTGGTTTAGAGTCCTGCATTAGTACGGCCCCTATGCCAACACCAGATGCATCACATTCAATTTCAAAAGCTTTATCAAAATTAGGCAAACAAAGCAAAGGTGCATTGGTCAATTTTTCTTTTAATGAATTAAAAGCTTCCTCATGCACTTCATTCCACTTAAACACAACATTCTTTTTAACAAGTTCATTCAAAGGTGCAGCAATAGAACTAAAGTTCTTTACAAACCTTCTATAAAAACTTGCTAAACCATGAAAACTTCTTACCTCATTTGCATTCTTAGGTGTAGGCCATTCTCTAATTGCCCTTACCTTCTCCTCATCCACACTTATTCCTTTCGAGCTTACAACAAAACCCAAAAACACAACAGATTCATGGCAAAATGAACACTTTTTAAGATTAGCATATAATTTGTTTTCTCTCAAAACATTAAGAACAACATGCAAATGATTAACATGTTCATCTAAGGTTTTGCTATAAATCAAAATATCATCAGAATACACTACAACAAATTTCCTAATGAAAGAACGCAAAACATGGTTCATTAACCTCATGAAGGTGCTGGGTGCATTAGATAAGCCAAATGGCATCACCATCCACTCATATAAACCATATTTTGTTTTAAAAGCTGTTTTCCATTCATCACCTTCGTTCATGCGAATTTGATAGTATCCACTCTTCAAATCTATTTTAGAAAACACACACGAACCATGCAATTCATCAAGCATATCATCCAATCTAGGGATAGGATATCGATACTTTACAGTGATTTTATTTATGGCTCGGCAGTCCGTACACATGCGCCACGTCCCATCTTTCTTCGGAACCAAGATCACAGGAGCAGAACACGGGCTAAGACTCTCCCTCACAAATCCTTTTTGCAGCAACTCATCTACTTGCCTTTGAATTTCTTTTGCTTCCTCTGGACTTGTTCTGTAGGCTAGTCTATTTGGGATTGAAGAACCTGGAATTAAGTCAATCTGATGCTCAATACCTCTTGTAGGAGGTAATCCATGGGGAATTTCTTCTGGAAAAATATCACCAAATTCCTGTAACAAAGAAGCAACCATACTAGGCAAAGAAGAATTGAGTTCGTTAGTGAAATAAACATCCTTGTGTATGAGCACAAGTAGCTGCTCTTTTGCTAACAAGGCACTCTCAACCTCTCTTTTGCTTGCAAATGCACTCACTCTCTTTTTTTTCTCTTCTTTGGATTCTGATTTATTCTTTTCTTTCGTCTGCTCACTCTCATTTTTCTTATCTTTCCTCTCTTTTTCTTGAATGCTCAATTGCTCCTCTCTCAACTTACACTCTCTTGTAATTCTGATTTGATCAGCATAGGCCTCGGTTGGTTGGAGAAGTGTTAAAACAATAGTGTGATTGTTCATAACAAGAGTGTATCTATTTTTGTACCCATCATGAATAACCCTTCTATCAAATTGCCACGGACGCCCAAGAAGTAGATGTCCAGCATGCATAGGTGCCACATCACAAAGAACTTCATCCTTGTATTTACCGATGGAAAATGAAATCATCACTTGCTTAGTCACCCTTATGTCTCCACAATCATTCAGCCACTGAAGTCTATATGGATTAGGGTGCTTTAATGTGGGCAAACTCAATTTTTCAACCAACAAGGTGCTAGCAACATTAGTGCAACTCCCACTATCAATGATTAAGCTGCATACCTTGTCGTTTATATGGCATCTTGTATGAAATATATGCTCACGTTGCTCCTCATTACCACCCGCCTTAGGTTGCATGTTGAGAGCACGCCTAGTAACAAGCACATCTCCAACAACAGGTTCAGCAACTTCAACATCACTACAATCCTCCAATGGTGGCATGTCATCATCACTTGAGCTCACACTCTCTATGTCTCCATTATCCAGCAGTATCATGGCTCTTTTGTTTGGACATTGAGAAGCAATATGTCCAACTCCTTGACACCTGAAACATTTGATATCACGAGATCTAGAGGATGAATTAGTTTCCATTTTACCTTTAGGTGCAGCAATCGAATTTTTGGCCTTTGCATCTTCTTTTGGCTTTGACACAGATTTGTTATTTTGCCAATTCGATTTCCATGAGGAACTAGTAGTAAATTTGGAAGTACTCTTAGCTTTCAATTGCCTTTCCACTAGAATAGCTTTGTGCAGCAAATCCTCCATCTCTATATAATGTTGCAATTCTACCACATCAGCTATCTCCTTCTTTAAACCTCCAATGAATCTAGCCATAGTTGCCTCTCGGTCTTCTTCAACATTGGCTCTAATCATGGCTATTTCCATCTCCTTATAGTAATCTTCCACACTCATGGAGCCTTGAGTTAGACTTTGCAATTTCCTGTGCAAATCTCTATAGTAGTGGCTGGGTACAAACCTTTTTCTCATGACAGCCTTCATCTCATCCCATGTACCAATAGGCCTCTCCCCATTTCTACGTCTACTAGTCACCATTTGATCCCACCAAATACTAGCATAATCATGGAACTCAACAATGGCTAGTTTAACCCTCTTCTCCTCGGAATAATTATGACATTCAAACACATGTTCAACCTTTCTCTCCCACTCTAAATATAATTCAGGATCATTTTTACCTTGGAATGCAGGGATTGTCATCTTAATACTTCCCAAATGACTGTCTTTTCTTGATTCATCTCTTTGCCTCCTTCCATTACTTCTTCCATCCGAATACTCCTCTTCTTCTTCTTCTTCAAACATCCGCCCCCTCAAAGGTTTGAGTCTACTTGGTGATTCCAAATCATTCATTCGTGCACCAAGCTTAGTAAGTTGATCAGCAATGGCTTTCATCCATAACTTCATATCAACATCTGGTTGTTTACTACCTTCACTACTCATCTTTGTATGCTGCAATCAAAAGATTAGTATAAACAGAATAGGTCCTCACACACTCCTCTCTCTGGTGGACACTCTTTTATGGCTTTTTCTTGATGATGATCTCACCCTCTTGCCTTTTACCACTTAGCTTCACCTTATGAGCTCTTAAATAAGAACCTTTTGGATGTTTCTACACAACAGGAAACAGTAAGGAGTCGATGATAACCTTAGGGAACAAGAACTCGCAAGGAACAATTTAATTGGAACCAACAAAGGGTTCAAGGGCTCTGATACCAAATGATAAGAGCACACTTTGGACCGTCCTGGAAACAGGTAGAGAAAGAGGAACTTGACCCTAACCGCGACCTGCCGGTAGAACCAAAGTTATCAAAAGAAGCATGACCCTAACCGCGACCTGCCGGTAGAACCAACACTATCAAGTTCTAATCCAAGAACAAAGGTGAAGCTCTCACATAAGAGAAACTCTCAAATTTCATTCATGCATTCTCTCCCTCTCAAGTACAATCAGGTGCTATTTTAAGGCTGAAATTGCTTCAAAGAGGAGCAACTCCTAGGAAATTACATAGCACTACTTGTCATGCATTTTCCAAGGCTGCATTTACCAAGGCTTGGAAAAGATGCATGTTACACCTACTCCTAGAAAAGTAACCAGAACTTAGGAAAAAGATCCCAAAGTAATTATAGTGACTTTGGGAACTACAAGAAAGTCTGAATGTGACTTGGGGAATACAAAACATCATCTGAAATATCACCCCAAAAGTATGCACGAAAATCCAAATACAATAGGAAAGTTGGCCTTCCCATGAATGCTTCTTGTCATGTGATTTGGACTTTCCAAAGTGTTGTCTTCAGGTTGGACTCAAAGCATCTTCACCCAATTGTATGAAAGTGACCCAATTAGGTGCAGCCTCTATCTCACGTTGGTCTTCTTTTCCTTTGATTTTTATGATCAGGCTTTCCAAAGCTTGTTTCATCCTCTTAGTCTTGGCCCTAGTCATAGGACCTTCAATTCCATGCAAAGGATCTTTCAATGGGCTGGTTGCGTCTCTATCATTGGTTGCGTCTCTATCATCTCCACTAAGGTATTCTCCTTCTCGATCTGATCGAAGAACCGTAATGAGTTTTCCTGTCTGTTTTTCTACTTTAAATCTGAATTCTTTGAACCTTTCAAATGCTTCAGATTTATGTCTCATAAGATATACATAACCATACCGTGAGAAATCATCGGTAAAAGTAAAAGTAGAAAAATTGACCTCTAGCAGCACATCGAATGGGCCACACACATCAGTGTGTACTAGGGCAAGTATTTCAATGGACCTCTCCCCGTGTCCTACAAAGGGTAATTTGGCCATTTTTTCTTAAAGGTATGATTTACAAATCGGATATGACTCAGAAGTCAATAAACTCAAAAGCCCATGTTTCTCCAATTTGTTAATTCTGTCTTCTCCTATATGACCAAGTCTGAGGTGCCATAAATACTTTTGATTTATCTCATCTCTAGATCTTTTAGATCCTATAGTACTCACTGTATGCTCAGATACGTTCACAGATACATCCATATGTAGGTGATAGAGACCGTCAATAATAAAACCACATCCAAATAGTTTATTTCGCAAATAAATGGAAACATAGTTTTTATTAAAATTGAATTCATAATGTTCCTGTGCTAGACAAGATATAGAAATCAGATTCTGCTAGCACTAGGTACAAAATAACAATCTCTAAGTATCAAACTAAATCCTGACGGTAAATGCAAAGGGAATGTGCCCACAGCAACAGCAGCAATTCTTGCTCCATTGCCAACCCGTAGGATTACCGCACCTTCCGTAAGCCTTCTACTTTTCTTTAGATCCTGCATGGTAGTGCACAAGTGAACACTAGAACCAGGGTCTATAACCTAACTGGAAATAGAAGAAACCGTTAGATTAGTTTCAATAATGACCATATTAGACATACCTTCAGAAGGCGTGTCATCCTTATTGCTCTTTATGTTTTCCATGTAGATAGGATAGTTACTCTTCCAATGGCCATCTTCATTGCAATGGAAATATTTTTCTTTGGGTTCGGCCTTCTTCTCTGGAACTTCCTTCTTCGGCTTTTTCTCGGTCTTCTACTTTTTCGCAGGCTTCTTCTTCTTCCCCGTAGACTTTCTCTTGAAAGTAGAAGCTAGCTCAGCAGCAAGAACTGTGCCCTTTGAACCTTTCAAGGCTCCCTCAGTTGTCACCAACATATTTAACAATTCAAGCTTGGTGCATTCAATTTTATTCATATGGTAGTTTACAATAAACTGCCCATATGAAGATGGCAACGATTGTAGGATCAAATCCGTTTGCAAATCCTTGTACATGGTCATGTCAAGCTTCTCAAGCTCCTCAAGATCCTTGATCATGGTCAAACCATGTTCATGGACGGACTGCCCATCGCGCATCTTGGCTTTGAAGAGCCGTTTGGACACTCTGCGCGACTCTGTTCACCATACAACTCTTGTAGGTGATCAAATATGTCCTTAGCAGTCTTCATGCTCTCATGCTGACATTGCAATTCGTTGGACATGGATGCCAAAATGTAGTACCTAACCTTATTGTCATCATCCAACCATTTTGCATGCGTCTCACGCTGCTCATTGGTTGCACGGGTTGGTAACACTGAGAGTTCATGGTCAAGAACATAAGCTATCTTTTCGCAACTCAAGACAATCTTCAAGTTGCGGAGCCAATCTTTATAGTTTGGTCCGGTCAACCTATTGTTATCTAGAATTCAAACTATCGGGTTGAAAGCAATTGATATCTGCAAAGAGTAAAGATTCTAATTAGAAATTTGTATCTGACATTAATTTGTTTTAGAAACTTTCATAACAAAATTGGATCAAATCCTCCCACTATTTCTTGGATCTCTCACACTCCCCTGGTAAAGATACGGAAATCTGCAACTTAGGGTTTCGAGTGGGGTACTGCGGTCCCACCAATCTACATGTCACCTCACCTAATAGTTATTGGAGACACATAGACGATGAGTGTACAACTTTTGTATAATGCTTCGTAAGCATATTGAGCTAACCTGGTCTCCAAGTCGTAGGGACCCCACCTAATAGTTATTGGACTCGTTTCTTGGTTAAGTCAGACTCACCGTATATCCCGCGAAAATAAAGCTATGATTGGGTCCTCACCTAATAGTTATTGGAGCCCAACCCCACCTTTATCCCACAACATCTCATGTTAATAGAGACGTCCAATCCTCCGATGCAACTAGCCCACTATATCCAGCCGAGACTAATCAACGCCGAAAAGATCTTAGCAACTCTACTACGGTGGAAGACCAATCGACTTAATATTGGGTAATCAGATCTTAGTGATTCCAACTTTAAGCTTTCCATAGGAGATAATCGATCAATTGGCCAGGTAAGCAGGTGGGAGGCTCCCCTTACTCAGAGAGTAAGGTCCTAATTAAGTAACCACCTTTGAGCTTTCCTAGACACCAATTAGATCAATTAATCAAATATGGCTAGCTCAATGTATCGTTCACTTTCGATTGATTTAGGAAGGTTTTAGGTCTCTTGGGATTTACATCTAATGTAACAATCTACCCCATACCATATGTCATTCGATTTACATCTTATGTAATTGTCATATTGGTTCAAGTTTACATCCTATATGAAACCCTTTCATATATTATGTGATTACATCTTATGTAAATGACATAATTGTTTCAGTTTACATCTTATGTAAATGTCCTATTGTTTAAGAATTTTATTTACATCTCATGCAAATAAATTTTTTTTAACTAATACATACATCTCATGCATACATTGTTTTAAACATAACCTTAAACAAGTATGAACATTATGATTACCACATGTATCTTCTGTATATTTTCAGATCTGAAACTTTAAATCTATTATGCTATTCTCTGGATTTCAGATCATGCATTACTTGATTTAAAACATTGTAATCTAATTGCTATTCTAAAACAATTTTCAAGATCATAGCAAATAAAAATCTGCATGCTGAAATTTTAGGTTACTGAAATTTTCCGCATGCAGAAAATCCAGCAAGCATAATTTCTTTAAAAATCAGATTAAAAATGTGGTAATCAATCTTTAAGTCCTAATCATGCTCCCTAGAACTTTGGCTCTGATACCACTGCTGAGATACACCCCGTTCGATGCGACATTTGCAGCGGAATTCGAACGGAACTTCGTTCATCGTATGAACGCGTCTCGAATCGGAGAGTTCAAAAATTTTCTAAATCTAAATCCAGAAGATCCTTGAACTCAAGAGGGAGGGAGATTAGGATCTGAGGAGGCTTGATTAAGATTCATAAAACTGAAACAAAATAAGAAGTTATTAATTTGAAGATCTCATCTTCAAAAATTCTGCAGGTGTAGAACACCGCAGCCTGATGATCTTTCTAGGTTCCTGGTTAAGCCGCACACATGTCTGGCCTCTACAGGTATCCACACGAGGATTTAATCATCTGAGATAAGGTCTTACTGGAGTGCTAGCTCCTTACAAAGACCTCTCATGACTATCATAATATGAGAAGATAAAAATCTGCAGCATACCTTTTTGAAGAAGAATGCTTTCTTCTTCAATCTTGCTCGCAATTAAGGGAGAGATGGAGGTAGCTTTGCTCGTGGATCTTCCTCGCCTTGCAACCGTGGAAGAAGAGGATGAAGAACACCCCTTGCTGTCGTGGAGAAGGAGAAGAGGAAGAAGGGGCTGACGTGAGGAAGAACACCTTCTTCCTTAGCATGTTTTGATCTCTTCCTTTGATTCTTCTTCTTCTTTTCTTTCCAACGCTTGGAGAAAGAAGAACCCTTTCACCTTGCTACCGTGAGGAGAGAAGAGAACCTCCTCTTGCTGCCGTGGGAAAGGAAGAAGGGAAGAGAAAAGATTCTAAATCACAATTATGATAGTCTGACTAATTAAATCCTCTATGTGTGTGACCCCGTAGGTTCTATTCTGACTGGTAGTGAGACATATTGAGATCTCCATCTCAATATCACTGAAACTTCTTTCAGTGGACTGAAACGATTTCAGTTCTACTCTCAGAGTTCACTGATCACCAAGTGAATGCCTTCGAGTCTCACAATCCACTAGTGACACCTAGCAGTATATGGTGGCAACCGAGCAAAATGAAATATTTGAACCTCTAGGTGCAGTTAGCATATGATACAGTCCCTTTATCATGAATCTCGATGTGACGGAGGTTATGGATATCTCGTCAAACCACATCGTCCGTCATATGTTAAATTTATACGACTTCTAGTTCGAGATATGGAAAACTTTTTTTCCAAAATACCTAGCCAGAAATTTATCAAACTCAGTCTCATAAATCATATAGGATCACTCCTAATCTATCAAGGTCGATAGATTCCATTTAGATGCAATCCTATTCCAAAATGAACCTACTGTAGCTAATCTGCACTACAAGGATCCGAATGGCTAGGGCCCAAGTTCACATGCTCGTCAAACTACAGCAACCTTATAGTGAATAGCTGAGGCATCGCAGGTCAAAGGACCAGTCATACAACTGCAGCATAAGTAGTCACTGACGAGTGGATAGACATCCATGTGACTACTATCTTTGGTCACGCTCAGTACCTTGTTCTCTAACAAGTACTTGCATAATCACTCCAGTGTCTCTACACCGTAGACTCGAGACTCGTTCATCTGACTAAGTGATCTGTGCACTAATTTCAACGGATCGATCACCGTCCCTCGTGATGGATCCATTGATCAAGAGCATTTAAAAATTAATTCCTAATGACACATGCCTCAAATTCTCAACTCCTTTGAGAATATGTGCCATCATCTATTAATTTTTTGGATGATTCGTGGACACATACAAACATGAATGAAAAATAAATTGCCCAATCTTATTTATTAATAAGTGTCAAATTACAAATTTATGCCCTAGATTATAAATATGCGTCTGCCACGTTGGCTTCTAGGGCATACTTCTAACAACTGAGCGTGACCAAAGAAAGTAGTCACAGGATGTCTATCCACTCATCAGTGACTACTTATGCTGTAGTTGTATGACTGGTCCTTTGACCTACGATGCCTCAGCTATTCACTGTGAAGTTGCTATAGTTTGACGAGCATGAGAACTTGGGCCCTAGCCATTCAGATCCTTATAGTGCGGATTGGCTGCAGTAGGTTTATTTTGGAGTAGGGTTGCATCTAGATAGGATCTATCGACCTTGATAGATTAGAAGTGATCCTATGTGATTTATGAGACTGAGTTTGATAAATTTCTGGCCAGGTATTTTGGAAAAAGAATTTTACATATCTCGAACTCGAAGTCGAATAAATTTGACATATGACGGACAATGGGTTTTGACAAGATATCCATAACCTCCATCTCGTCAGAATCTATGATAGAGGGACTATATCATACGCTAACTGCACCGAAGGATTTAGATATTCTATTCTGCTGGGTTGCCACCACATACTGCTAGGTGTTACTAGTGAATTATGAGACTGGAAGGCATTCACTTAGTAACCAGTGAACCCTAAGAGTAGAACTGAAATTGTTTCAATCCACTGAAAGAAGTTTCAGTGATATTGAGATGGAGATCTCAATATATCTCACTACCAGTCAGAATAGAACCTATGGGGTCATGCACATAGAGGATTTAATTAGTCAAACTATCATAATTGTGATTTGGAATCACAATAGAAGATAATCATCAATATGATTGGTGATTGAATTAATCCACTAAGTGTTAGTGAGTTAATGGAAGAAAAATTAAGTGGAATTGATTGCAATTGGATTGCAGTTGGGCTGTTTAAATGAGCCAAATTAAATTGGATTTGACCCAAATTGATTTGGTTTCATGATTGGGTCAATTGGATTAAACTAGGGTTTGCACGGATTTTAAAGTCCATATGTCTAGATGGGATCTATCGATCTTGATAGATTAGGAGTGATCCTATGTGATTTATGAGACTAAGTTTGATAAATTCCTGGCCAGGTATTTTGGAAAAAGAGTTTTCTATATCTCGAACTGGAAGTCGAATAAATTTGACATATGATGGACAATGGGGTTTGACAAGATATCCATAACCTCCGTCACGTCAGAATCTATGATAGAGGAACTGTATCATACGCTAACTGCACCGAAAGATTCATATATTCCATTCTGCTAGGTTGCCACCACATACTGCTAGGTGTTACTAGTGGATTGTGAGACTGGAAGGCATTCACTTAGTGATCAGTGAACCCTAAGAGTAGAACTGAAATTGTTTCAATCCACTGAAAGGAGTTTTAGTGATATTGAGATGGAGATCTCAATATGTCTCACTACCAGTCAGAATAGAATCTACGGGATCACGCACATAGAGGATTTAATTAGTCAGACTGTTATAATTGTGATTTGGAATCATAATAGAAGACAATCATCAATATGATTGGTGATTGAATTAATCCATTAAGTGTTAGTGAGTTAATGGAAGAAAAATTAAGTGGAATTGATTGCAATTGGATTGCAGTTGGGCTGTTTAGATGAGCCAAATTAAATTGGGTTTGACCCAAATTGATTTGGTTTCATGATTGGGTCAATTGGATTAAACTAGGGTTTGCACGGATTTTAAAGTCCACATATCGTCGTAGGATCAAATGACTTAAGTCGTGTTCACACCATGCGGACTCTAAAGTCCCCATGGCACTCTATCATGCATGGCGCCACACCATCTCTCTCCTAGCTAGCCTAAAGTCCTAATAAGATTAGGAATTGGGCTTGTAATTGGAATTGATCAAGACCTAATTGGATTAGGACTTGATCATGGTGCCATAGGGATTAAACCTAATTGGATTAGGCTCTAATCAATTGATTAAGTGGACACATGTCATGCATTGATTTGATAGCACCATAGGCACATGGATTGGATACTTGGCAATAATCCAAGGGTGGGTTATTTTGAGAAGTTTGTCTCCTACTCATGATAGACTTTGGAAAAAACGCTAGACCCAAATCTATTTAAAGGACCCTGGAGGCGTTATAGGGATTGGTTCTCCTCTTCCTCTCCACGCCTCCTACCCTCTTTCCTTCTTCCTTTCCCATGGCAGCAAGAGGAGGCCCTCTTCTCTCCTCATGGCAGCAAGGTGAAAGGGTTCTTCTTCCTCCAAGTGTTGGAAAGAAAAGAAGAAGAAGAAGCAAAGGAAGAAATCAAATCACGCTAAGGAAGAAGGTGTTCTTCCTCACGTCAGCCCCTTCTTCCTCTTCTCCTTCTCCACGGCAGCAAGGGTGTTCTTCATCCTCTTCTTCCACGGGTGCAAGGAAAGGAAGATCCACGGTTAAAGCTACATCCCTCATCTTCCTCCATAACGAGCAAGGTTGAAGAAGAAAGGATTCTTCTTCAAAGAGGTATGTTGCAGATTTTTATCTTCCAATCCATTTGATAGTCATAGGAGGTCTTTGCAAGGAGCTAGCACTCCGGTAAGACCTTATCTCAGATCCTCATGTGGATACCTGTAGAGGCAAGACACGTGTGCGGCTTAACCAGGAATCTAGAAAGATCATCAGGCTGCGGTGTTCTACACCTGCAGAATTTTTGAAGATGAGATCTTCAAATCTATAACTTCTGATTTTGTTTTAGTTTTATAAATCTTAATCAACCCTCCTCAGATCCTAATCTCCTCTTCCTAATGAGTTCAAAGATCTTCTAGATTTGGATCCAAAAAAATTTGAATTCTACGATCCGAGGCGCGTTCATGCGATGAACGACGTTCCGTGCAAATTTTGCTGCGAATATCGCATCGCATAGGGCGTAACTCAGCACCTTATACCAAAATCGGCATGCCACAAGAGCCCATACTCCATGAAACAGTTAGCATGTACAAAAAACAAGAGTAATACAGGTAAGCTGAGATATACACAATAATCATTATTCACAACTAATTCCCCTAGTAGACCAACTCAGAGATTGCAATAGAATGGGTAATCCATGCTCTATAACGACTGCAATAGAATGAGTCTGAATTATATGTCAATAGCCCCCCTAAATAATAGAATGGTAGACCAACTGAGCGATTGGAACATAGAACTCGAGAACACGGAAAGACAATGCCTTAGTGAATATATCTGCAAGCTGATCTAAAGATGAAACATATCAAACCAACAGTTGCCTTCTCACAACTTTTTTTTCCTCACAAAGTGATAGCCAATCTCGATGTATTTGGTGCAAGTATGAAAAGCTGGATTAGCTGCCATGTATGTTACACTGACATTATGATAATAGTGTAAGATTTTATTTAAAATATGGGCTGTCATTGATTGCGTGTTTTATACTATTTGCAAAAAATGGGTTGAAAGTGATTCAGATAAATTGACTAGTAAAGCCCAAATAAAGTTGTGATCCATAAAGTTTTGGGCTATAGTCCATCTCAGTATTTTTTCAGTATATATATACATATATATATGGGAATATGGTATGGAGGTGTAGGGCCTAGTTCTTGGTTATTTGGGTACCTTAATGGGAGGGCCCAATAACTGTTTTATTTATTTGGCTCGGTCCCCTCTTCCATCCAAAATCCTACTCTAACACAACACTATATATATGAGTTAGAGGGTTGTCTGCCCCATTGAATGACAACATAAACTAAAGGAGAGGAAGAGGAAGAGCTGGCCCTAGAGTTTCTCCAATACGTGAAGACTGCTCTTGAAAAAAAACTGTATCAGAATAGCTGGACTAAATAGTATGTGATTAAATTTATTTTATTATGGTGTGTTAATTTCTAGTATAATGATCCAGAAATTCTAACATGTGGTATCAGAGCCAGATTAATACTAGAATTAAAGCCCTTTAAAAAAATTCGTAATTAACAAAGGTGTATTTTGTTCTTATAAATCGATCAACTAAGACCAAATTCGAGTTACAATAACTTGAGGGGTTTTTTTCTTCTAGTCAATACGAGTTCATAGGATCAAGAATCTTCAAAATCTGATTTGTATAATAAGAGTAATTGCATTTTGAAATTTTTAGATCTTACAAACCTCTAAATCAAGCACCAAACTGAATCTAAAACTTGTCGCAGAAATTATGAAAACAGCCATAGATCTGAGTTTATTCAAAAGTTTAAACATCAATAGATATAAGATTTGCATCACCGATCTCAACCCAAATAATCCCAATACTGCAAAAAGTTTTGAAACTTCCTCAGATCTAAGATATAGGTTGCAGAAATTTCAAATACCACCAGATCTAAGAGATATATATGTGGAAAAATCAAATATCGATAGATCTATAATGTTGGTATTGCAGAAATTTTAAATCAGCCACAGATCTACAATATTCTCCACAAATTAACACTCCAAACATCCAAAATCAGATCTGAAAATTTTCTTCGGTCTGAGAACGTTACCTCTAAGAGATTTTTTTTTTTTTTGTTTCACTCTCTTTGTCTTACGTATTGGTATGGTTCTTATAATTTTTAAAAGGTTTTATATATTCTTTCAATTATTATGCATATTCGAGTTTGGAATTGGCATGGATGGCACCATCAAAGTGGTTCATTCATTCCAATTTTTGGAATTCTTTCAATAAGGATTCTGGGAAGCTCCTTTAATTTTATAGCATGCCATTACCTATCCAAAGGAGGTTAATTGTGTGCATTAATTTTAAAGGTAGTGTAAGTTATTGGTAAGGGAGTTTATTGACTCTAAATAAATCTATGTACCCAAAGGAAATAATTTTTTCTAAGGAGTCATTCTTACTAATTGACTTATAAGAGGTATTGAGATGTGTCCTATATATTCAGCATAAAGGTGTTTATATTGTGATGCATTTTAAGCCACTGAGAATATTGCTAAAGTTTATTTTTCAGAATGTTCTTGGAATTATTATTAATGCTCAAACATAGCTAATTAAATTCTATGTTGAATTTTATTTTTATTTCAGCTACTAGTAGTATTGCTGTGAATAATCAGATTTGCTCTATTGAGACTTTGACTGAAAATAATTTGAAAAGATGGAAGAGAGATATTGAGTTTGAGGATCCTAGTGTTATTTTGATGTTTACAAAGTCATTGAGTTATATGGATGCACTAATGCCAATAACTCAATTGATCGAGTACATAAACACTTAAGGAAGAAAGAAGCGATACATTCTCGATACATTTTTGATACGCTCTACATTTGCGATACATTCACGATACACTCTTCATATACGATTAAAACAACTCTCAAGCTGATCTAAGGACAAATTTAATAGAAGAACTTGAGGAAAAATCTAAATTTCAGTTTGACAAAGTTAAGAGTGAAGTTTTCTTGTTAAGGGGCAATTCTATCTTTTTGGTAGTCAAAGAGATGAAACTTTTTAGGTGCCAAGCATCCTAAATTACTTGCAAATTTTTTTTATTGATTTTATGTACTAAACTAATTTTAAGATGTAGAAAATCAGGGTTAGAGTCGATCCCAGAAAGTTTGGAGTCGACTCTGGTACATATGGCACACTTTGGCACACCTTGGCATGCTTTGGCACACCTTGGCATGCTTTGGCACACTTGGCACAGACCTAGAGTCGACCCTAGAAAGATTGGAGCCGACTCTGGCACATTTGGCACATCGTGGCATGCGTGGCACAAGGTTCGGGTCGACCCCAGAAAATGGCACTATAGCTCGAGTCGACCCCAACAAGTTATCATCAAAAATTGCTCTCTGAATTTTCTGTCAGAGTCGACCCCATCCATACCCAAGTCGACCCCAACAAAGCTCGAGTCGACTCCAGCTTGAAACATCAGAAAAATTGCTCTCTGGATTCCCTGTCAGAGTCGACCCCAGCCAAGCTCGAGTCAACCTCAGAAAGATTCGAGTCGACCTTAGCTTGCAACAACAAAACACTACTCTTTGGAATTTTCTATCAGCATTGACCCCAAGGAAGCTCGAGTCGACCCCAGACACTGGCACTGTAGCTCGAGTCGACCTCAGAAGAATCCGAATCGACCCGAGCATGACTGAAGCATAACGGCTAGTTCTACAGACATACATTTTAAGGCTCCAACGGCTATAAACAGCTAGTTTCTTCAATCCGATGGCCAAAAACTGATTTTTGGGGATTGGAGAAGTATTTAAGAGTCACTAATCATCAGAAAAAACATCTTTAGTGAAATTCAAGTGTTTATTCAAGAAGAAAAGAAAACTCAAGAGAGCTTTATTCATTGCTTCACTCCAAAATCTAAAAGAAGGTGGTTGAGCAGATTTCAAGTGACTTCAAGAGCTCTACCAACCCTTTGAGGAGTGAAGTAACTTTCGCAAAGAAGAGAAGAGCATCTATAAAGCGATAATTATTTTCTTATCTCTTCTTTGAGTGCACACTTGTTTTATTTGCTCATTTAGGAGCTTTAAATCTTTGATCTCTTATTTCTTATAAGGCTTGTTGGTGATCCCGTAAAACCAACGGTGTAGGTTGTTGGTGAGCCCATAAAACTAACGGTTAGGTTTAATTGGTAATCCCATAAAACCAATTATAGAGTTATAGTGAATTCTCAAGGAGACGCATGGGAGTGGACGTAGGTGCCTTAGGGTGCACCGAACCACTATACTTGCTTGTGTTTGTATTGTGCTCATTTTGTGCATCTTGCCTTATTCCTTTTGTTATATTGCATAATTGCTCTAGCTTGATCTTTAAAAATAATTTAAGCATGCTTAACTAAAGCTTAACTAAGTTTGCTTCCACTGCACTTATACACTTCACTTAGGTCAAATTATTGATTTATAAATAAAGTTTAAAGTCCTAAAATTTTAGAAAATCCAATTCACCCTCCTTCTTGGGTTGTTATCTTGGGCAACAGAGTTGGCCCTGGGTTTGGCTGACTTAGATATTGATCTATATATGGATGAGCCCCCAAAGCCTACTGAGAATAGTACTATTGAGCAAAAGACCTATTATCAAAGATGAAAAAAGGCTAACAGACTAAGTATAATGATGATGAAGAAGTCTATATCAAAGAGTTTTCAGGGTGCTCAGCCAAATGAGACTAATGCTAAATCATTCCTTGATGCCATAGGATAGAAATACCTAGAGTCTGAAAAGGCCGAAACTGGTGAGCTTATATTGACTTTGTCCACAATAAAATATGATGGAGTGAGTGGTGTTAGAGCCTACATCATGAAAATGTAAGAGATAGCTAATAAGTTGTCTAACCTCAAAGTACCCATTGCTGAAACCTTCCTTGTTCACCAAGCCCTTAACTCTCCTCCTTCACATTTTGATAACCTAAAAACCACCTATAATGCCCAAAAGGAGACTTGGAATGTGAATGAAGTTATTGTTGTTTATGTCTAAGAAGAAAAAAGGCATACAAAAGAAAGAGGGGAGAGTGTGAATATGGAGCATCAACCACATTTTTTTAAGGGTCCAAGCAATAAAGAAAACTCACATCGGCAAAACAACAAATTTCACCAACCTCAAAATAATTAAGTTAAATAGAGTCAGTCTAACAATTTGAATGCCCCTAAGCCTGCCATTAAGAAACACTCAAGCTGCTGGTTTTGCAACATAAGTGGTCACAAGAAAGTGAATTGTTTATAAA
The DNA here is from genome assembly GCF_009389715.1 of Phoenix dactylifera. NCBI lineage: Eukaryota > Viridiplantae > Streptophyta > Magnoliopsida > Arecales > Arecaceae > Phoenix > Phoenix dactylifera. The sequence continues at coordinate 28,625 of NW_024068474.1, read as the reverse complement.
TACAAGGCACAGATAGAAAGGAAGAATAAAAAAGGAGGTAATTCACTGGCCTTTTTTTGTTTTGAATCCTCTTTAATAGATGTGCCACCAAATTCTTAGTGGCTTGATAGTGGAACATCTAATCATGTTTCCAATTCTTTGTAGGAGTTCATAAACAAACACAGGCCAAGTAAAGGGAAAGATAGCATCTATGTAGGAAATGGTGTCATGGTCTCTGTTGAATTTGTTGGAACGGTTAAGTTGTTTTTTAAGTCTAGTTTTTGTCTCATTTTAGAAAACACTATTTTTGTACCGTCCATGAGATGAAATTTGGTATCTGTGTCAAGACTTGATGGGTCAAGATATTGTTTTAGTTTTGGTAATCGAAAATTTGAATTGTTCCAAAATTCTGTTTTCATTGGTAATGGTTTTCTATGTGATGGTTTGTATAAATTAAATCTGTCCTCAAAACAATTTTCCATGAATATTGAAGGAAGTGGCACCAAAAGAGCATTGATAAAGAAGAAATCTTCTATGTTATGGCATAGAAGACTCGCACATATTTCTAGGGAACGAATTGAAAGATTGATTAAAAATGAAATTCTCCCTAACATTGATTTTAATGACTATGATACATGTATGGATTGTATAAGAGGAAAAATAACCAAAACAAAGAAACATGGAGCCACTCATAGTAAAGATCTCTTGAAAATTATACACACTGGCATTTGTGGACCCTTATCTCCTGCCTTGTGCGGAAGCAAATATTTTGTCACATTTATAGATGACCCCTCATGCTATAGTTTTGTTTATTGAATTCATAACAAGTCTCAAGCCCTTGAGAAATTCAAAATCTATAAGACCAATGTTGAAAAACAAACCGGCAAAGTAATTAAAATTGTTAGGTTTGACCGTGGAGGTAAATATTATAGCATGGTGATGTTGGTCAATATATGGGGCCTTTTGCTGAATTTTTCCAAAGTTGTGCCATTAATACACAATACACAATGCCTGGGACCGCTGAGCAAAATGGTGTGGCTGAGCGTCGTAATCGCACACTAAAAGAAATAGATAGATTCATGTTGAATGAGTCCAAATTAACTAAGTCTCTTTGGGGTGAAGCACTTTTGACTGCCATGTATATCCTAAATACAATACCCAGCAAATCTTTTTCCAAAACACCTTTTGAATTGTGGATGGGTAGAAGGCCTAGTTTGAACCATTTTCGGGTTTGGGGTTGTCCGGCTGAAGTAAAAATCTATAATCCAATGGAAACCAAATTAGGGCGAAGAATCACTCGTTAATATTTTGTAGGCTATCCAGAAGGCTTATAGGTTTTACTATCCTGGTCATGGCACAAGGATTGTAGGGGCAAATAATGCAAGATTTTTAGAGCATGTGTTGGTGATTATGTGTGTGCTACAAGACAGCATGATGCTTCAGAAGGTGACTATACTACTGTATCTCTACCCGTTGGATTAGATAGGTTCTTTTCTCAACCTATTTGAAGGGTGGAATTATGTATAGAACAAGAACAAGGAACACCAAATCAACCTTTGCCTACACCTCAACCAGTTGAACCTACTCAACCTGTTCAACCTCCTAGATGCTTACAAAGAGAAAGAAGGCCGGTAATTTCTTATGATTATGTTATCTTTTTGGGGCAACAAGAGCATGGTATTGATGAAGTGATTGATATAGACACATACAGTCAAGCTATTACAAGTTCACAATCCGATAAGTGGATGGATGCAATGAGGGAGGAGATGCAATCTATGGCACGAAATGGAGTATGGGAGCTTGTTGAGCTTCCAGAAGGTTTTAAACCTATTGGTTGTAAATGGGTGTTTAAAACCAAGAAAGACTCAAAAAAAAATATTGAAAGATTTAAGGCTCGATTGGTGGCAAAACGGTACACTCAAAGAGAGGATATAAACTATACTGAAACATTTTCTCTTGTTTCTGCAAAAGATTCTTTCAGAATTATCATGGCCTTGACAGCACATATTGATTTAGAGCTCCATCAAATAGATATTAAGACAGCCTTTTTAAATGAAGATCTTTATAAAGAAGTTTATATGGTGCAACCTGAAGGTTTTGAAGAATCAGGGAGAGAGAATTTGGTTTGTAAGTTGAAAAAGTCTATTTATGGTCTGAAGCAAGCCTCTAGATAATAGTATCTAAAGTTTCATCAGGTTGTTTTATCTCTTGGTTTTATTGAGAATACAGTTGATTCTTGCATATATCTCAAGGTCAGTGGGAGCAAGTTTATTTTCATGGTTCTGTATGTTGATGATATTTATTTGCTAGTAGTGACTTAGGATTATTGCATGATGTCAAGAAGGTGCTATCTAAGAATTTTGATATAAAAGATCTTAGAGAAACAGCATATGTGCTTGGTATTAAGATACACAGAGATAGATCCAAGCAACTTATAGGTTTGTCACAAAAGGCCTACATTGACCGTGCTCTTAGTAGATTCAATATGGAAAACTGCAAGCCTGGTCTTGTGCATGTTTGTAAAGGGGACAAGTTAAATAAAACCCAATGTCCAAAGAGTGATGTTGAAAAGGAATCTATGAAAAATGTGCCATATTCTAGTGTTGTAGTAGCTTGATGTATGCTGGGGTGTGCACTAGACCAGACATCGCCTATGCAGCTAGTCTGTTTGGTAGATATTCTTCTAATCTTGGTCATGATCATTGGGTAGGAGCTAAAAAGGTGTTGAGATACTTGAAGAAAACTAAGGGATATATGCTTGTTTATAAAAGAGTTGATGACCTTAAAGTCAGTGGTTATGCAAATGCAGATATTGCTGGTTGCTCAGATGATATGAAGTCTACTATAGGATATATTGTCATGCTTGCTGGAGGAGCTATATCTTGGAAGAGTTTCAAACAGTCTCTTGTTGCGTCTTCCACCATGCAAACAAAAGTAATTGCATGTTTTGAAGTGGGGGCTCATGCCATATGGTTAAAAAACTTTATCTCAAGGCTTAGGGTTGTTGATTCCATCTCAAGACCTATAACAATTTATTGTGATAACATGGCTGCAATATTTTTTACGAAGAATACTAAGAACTTTGGTGGTGCTAAATACATAGATCTCAAGTATTTTAAAATTAGAGAATGGGTTGATAACGGTGACATTTACTATGAGCATATTGCCATAGAAGATATGCTTGCTGATCCATTACCCAAGGGGCTTAGACCTATTGATTTTGCTAAACTTGTTGAGCACATGAGCTTGCTGATGTCATTTGATGTGTTTCATTAGTGGAAGTTATATATATATATATATATATATATATATATATATATATATATATATATATATATATGCTTAAGACCATGTTGTTATTTTCTATACTTGAAATATTGAAGTTTGAAGTGATTGTTCTTTAAATACTTGTTATTTATAGTTATATATGTGTGCACAGCTGGCATTGCTTGATATAAAATATATGTTTGATTTAAAACATTGATGGATTGGTTTTTTCTTTTTTTTTGAATCTCAAGATGTAAAGTTTCACACTTCGGTTTAGAAGTGTAAAGGCTTCTATTTAGATGCATAAAGGATACATAAAGTCTAATGCTTCGATTTAGAGACATGTTGTCTTCTTTAGGAAGATCAAAGGAAAGAAAATTCAATAGGGTCTTTATGAGACTATAAAGTGGACCAGATGTGGAATTGGCATGTTATGTATTTGTGGATCACTTGTGCACAAATGTCACACTACACTTTACCACATTCAGGGATCCTTGTCGATGAAGTATTGATATTTGTAATTATGGAAGGTCTTGTGTTGATGAATAACACAATTACTGCCATAGTTCTATATTGATATTTTCATTGGACCGGGTCTTGTACTGAGATGCTCTCTTCTGAATCATGTTTATGTGGCCACAAAGTTGTTCAACCCGAGGGTCATTTTTCTAAAATAAGTATAACACTCTTTTTTAAGAAAACTCCAGCAATCAATGTTGCCCAAGTGGGAGAATGTAAGATTTTATTTAAAATATGGGCTTCCATTGATTGCTTGTTTTATACTATTTGCAAAAAACGAGTTGAAAGTGATTTAGATAGATTGACTAGTAAAGCCCAAATAAAGTTGTGATCCATAAAGTTTTGGGCTATGGTCCATCTCAGTATTTTTTCAGTATATATATACGTGAGGACCCGTGCGGGCGTGTGTTTAATCCCACATCGGTTATTCGCTGGGTAGATCTTGGGTACTTATACAGGATCAAGGAACCCAAATAATACCTTCCGATTAGCCATTTTGGTTGAGGTCCTGGGTTGTTACAAATGGTATCAGAGCGGACCCGGCCCATAACCTATGTGGACTAGGGGACACTGCAGCACGGATCCATTGGGGCTGACCACGAGCCAATTGTAGTGTTTGTGAATAGATTTGAACTCTTAGCCTGACGAGGACGTCGGGGCTTGAACGGGGGGAGTATGTGAGGATCCGTGCGGGCGTGTGTTTAGTCCCACATCGGTTATTCGCTGGGTAGATCTTGGGTACTTATACAGGATCAAGGAACTCAAATAATACCGTCCGGCTAGCCATTTTGGGTGAGGTCCTGGGTTGTTACAATATATATATGGGAATGTGGTATGGAGGTGTAGAGCCTGGTTCTTAGTTAATTGGGTACCTTAATGTGAGGGCCCAATAACTGTTTTATTTATTTTGGCCCGGTCCCCTCTCCCGTCCAAAATCCTACTCTAACTTAATACTATGTATATGAGTTAGAGGGTTGTCTGCCCTATTGAATGACAACATAAACTAAAGGAGAGGGAGAGGAAGAGCTGGCCATAGAGTTTCTCCTATACGTGAGGACTGCTCTTAAAACAAAACTGTATCGAAATGGCTGGACTAAACGGTATGTGATTAAATTTATTTTATTATGGTGTTTTAATTTTGAGCATAATGATCCAAAAATTCTAACAAATAGACAGTCATATTATTTTCAAATAAAAGCCAATGTATCGCAAAAGTTTGTCAAATCCAATAGGTTTCAACCTCCTACAGCATTGGAGCAAGACATAGTGGGTTGTTCCTTTGCACTCCATAAAATGAGATTGGAGCCTCCATAAACCTAATATCCACTTATTGAGTGACGGTTATCCAGACGGCCTCCACAATCTGCATTTGCATAACCAGTAAATTCGGAGGAGGATGATTTGAGAAGCGCAAAGCATGATTGGCAGTCCCTTTGAGATAGTGACATATTCTTCACACTGGTGGCATGTGATTGAATATCAGCTTGTGCATGAATTGACTCAAGAAATAGCGTAATGCACCAAGATCTTTTATGGGGAATTCCTCTGACAAAGCAGAAACAATAGCTCAGATGTAGGTCCAGTGAGGCTGGCAAAACTTCCTCACATAACGGATCATAAACTTTCTTGGAGTTCACCCACATAAGTTCTGAGTTTTTCCCAGCTCAAAGGATCATCCCATCACTACCGTTCTTCAGAGACAGACCAAATCCCCTTTGAAAGAAACAGAGTTTGCATTCTTTATCCCAACTGGTAAGATTGTTAACAGATAATAGACTCTTAATGTTCAGTACTGTTGATTTGTTAATTTTTGCATTAAATTTTCAGCAGAAAACTTGATTCAGCTGCTGAAGAAATATTGAGCCTAGCTGCTGCTTTTCTTCATAATTTTCTGTCATTCAAACTTAAATAAATAAAATAAAATAAAATAAATAAAGAAACCAACAAATATATATAAAACCTCATACTTGCTACAGGAGTAGATTCAACACATGTAAAAATGATCATATAATTTTAAATATACAACAAGAACATGTACCATGAAAAAAAAAATCAATATAATTTTAAATATTCAACACATTTGCTACAGATATGTGCAATTTTTGTTTTTTTTCTCTTTCCACATTCTGAGGTTTTTCAGTTTCAAAATGCGCTGTTACTAAACTCTGCCTGGAAATCATGCTTATACATCCATATACTCCGGACAGTTGTTTCTTCAATGGATCCTGCAGGACTACCTGAATATTGCGGCATGCATATTGTTCTTGTATTTGTCATGAAACACAGCCCATTTAAATTGAAGAGATTTAATTGCCTCAAGGCCCTAGTTTGACTTTATTTCCTTGAGTAGATTCGAGGTACCGTTGTCTCTTTTGATGCTCTGAGCTGTTCTAGTGTGGCAAGAACTTCTGTCATGATAGGCCGGTTTTTGGGATCTGTGTGTAGACACTGCAAGGCAAGAGCAGCAATTGCCTGGGCTTCCTTCTTTGCATACTGACCCTCCAGCCTTGTGTCCATGATCCTCGATATTTTCCTTCTTTCATTCAAAAATGGTTTTGCCCAATCTACAAGAGTCTCCTCTGCAGAACATCTGTCTTCATTTAGTGCTCGCATCCCTGATAAAAGTTCTAACAACACAACCCCAAAGCTGTATACGTCGTTCTTTACACTCAAGTGACCTGGCACAACAAAGTTTAATTTGTAAAATGATCCTATTCATTGTAATTTAAACTTAAGGACATATAAAAGGACATATGAAGGGATTGAATCATAAATCTGGTTCATGAATTCTGCAATCTATTATTGATTAAAAAATTAAGAAGTTTGCGCTAGTCATTTAAAATGTTCAGGAAGAAAAGAAAAAAACATATATGAAAGATTAAAATACTCAATCAGATTCTATTGGAATTGAAACATCAACTTTCATTTCATAGTTTGTTTAGAATAATACATTGATACTAATAGGATCAAGGTTCACCATCTGGGTACCGAACCCTGTACCGGTGCCACACTAGCACAGTATTAGTACGGTATGGTACGGTACGGGTTTTTTTTGGCATACCGAGTGTCGGTATGCCACCTGTACCAAGTATCGATACCGAACCGGTATAGTAAGGTACGCCCTGTATCGCCTAGTTCAAGCCAGTATGGCATACCATGAATAGGACAATTAGTACTAAATCTAGTAGACATATATACAAGCCTGTTATTACAGAAAAGGGAAAAAAAATCTCAACCGTTGACTGCTAGATATCAAATAAACATTCTATTAGGTATAAGATTTAATGCCAAATTAGGATTTATTATAAATGTGCACTAGTCTGTGTTTGGTTGAACGAAATTGAGTCCTAGGATTTGAATTGCAAATAATAATATTTTAATATCAATTGATGGGACAACCTGAAATTGAAAAGAAATATGCAGATCCCAAGGCAACAGAAGAACTTGTGATATTACATGATGGGTCAGCTTAACATGCTTATGTGGGGAAAGACAAATGAGACTCAAATTATGTTTTATAGTATGGTACAGTTGTAAAAGGCATTTTAAGGTCTCTAGTAAAGTCCACTAACAAATCAAATAGGGATCTGATATAACCTGTAGCAATGTATTCTGGAGCAGCATAACCACGAGTTCCAACCACCCGAGTTGAAACATGAGTTTTATCTCCAGTAGGACCATTTCTTGCTAAGCCAAAATCCGATAGTTTTGCATGGAAGTCCTGTAATTGATATCCAAATTAGGTTTCATTTGTACATAAAAAAATTGATGGAAGATAGTGGTCTGCTGGCTGGCCTTAAAGAATCATACTGAGTCGAGAAGAACGTTGGAAGCTTTTAAATCACGGTATATTACTGGGGTTTCTAAGCTGTGTAAGAATGATAGTCCTCGAGCAACCCCAATGGCAATGTTGACTCGCATCGCCCAGGAAATAGTCTGTACTCCTCCTGTGATCGACAAAATCAACAATCTCAATCAAAGATGAATAGAAATATAGGAAGATACACATACAGAATCTGTGATTGCCACCATAATAACTACATAAAATATGAAAATACGATGCTTATGTTTCTCTATGTTTATTATTGACAGAAGAAAATTAAGACCAGGATGTCTGAAACAGAGATTCAATTTAGGAATATAATGGAAGCGATCTCATGAAGTGAAATATGATTTATTTTTGATGTAGATATGCCTGCAACCCCTAAATTTCCACAGGATACTCAACATATTAATTTGAAGGAAAAGAGAGAAAAAAAGATCGAAGTATTAACATACTTTTGAACAAATGGTTCTCCAAGCTGCCCCTCTGCATGTACTCATAGACAAGAAGTTTGTTATCAGATTCTGAACAGTATCCTATGAGCTTCACTAGATTTTCATGTCGAAGCTGACCCAAATAGGTCACTTCTGCCTGCAGAAGTGATGAATCATTAGTCAGGGTGAAGTTCAGAAACGAAGTTCGCCAGTCAAATGAGAAGTAATATCAAGAAAACCAAGTGAGAAATTAGGTATTTGGGCTACATACAAGCCATTCCTTGTGTCCCTGAAAGCTTTCCCGTTTGAGTTTCTTGATGGCAACAACAATACCAACTCCTGGTCTTGTGGGTAAAAAGGTATTCTCATCAATCCATCCTTTGAAGACACACCCAAACCCTCCTTCACCGAGATAAGAATTGGAGCTGAAATTTTTAGTAGCAGTCTTGAGATCATTCAGGGTAAAGGACTTCAGATTGACTGCAAGTGAGGACTTCAAACTAACAGCAGGTGATGCCTCAGTTTTGCATGATGGAAGAGAATTATCCACCCCAGTAGAAGTTGTTTTACTTGAATCTATTGAACTAGAGGCACCAGTGCTAGGCAGTGAATTCTCTGGAGAAAATATGCAAATTTAGAATTCGTTTATTATTTTCTAAATCATATTTGAAAAAGAAATTAAGCTATGAACGAGGATAGTACCATGAAAATACAAAAAGATTAAGTTTATCTGCAGCGTCTAGAAACTTACACCAAAGAACTCGAAACAGAGGCATGCTTAAAAATGAGCAAAAATTCATAATATGTTTTGCATAATACATAAATGACAAGAACAAATAAACAGCAAAAAGTGTGACTTGAGCAAAAATGAGTCAAATAGCATCGAACTTTGAATAGGATGACATTTCGAAGCCTATAATTGCATTGTAAATGAAATCTAGTTTCATGTATTTTCAAGGAGATAGATTGTTTTTTTTTCCAAAAATGGATTAATAAAAGAAAGAAGATAGAGCGGTAGGGGAAATCAAACTGTTCTCAAGGTCTATGAATGTCTTTTATGCGGTAAAAGATTGAAGAGATAGCTTTTAGAAATGATTGCTCAGATGATTCTCAAAGCTTTGTATGGCTGTGCATTGCTTGATCTTAGATCCAGAAAGAATATTGCAATAGCGAGCATGAAAGTTGAAACAGCGCCAGATTTAATTTCTAATTTAAGTAGTTCTGAAATTTATATTGCAGTGAATTTATTACAGTAATCACAATTCTTTACCTATAAAAAGTAACTTCTAATCTTGCATAATCATAAACCAGAAAAATTCAAACTGTTAAGATCCAAATTTCAAAGAATGGTGGGTTGTCAGATGGCATGGTTTGGTAGTCTAGGTATAAAATGTAATATCTATAATAGGTAAGCATTAATGAACCCTACAATGAACACTTCAATTCAGAAAATCTAGTTTCTATTGCTTTCTAAAGATGGTGGTGACAACACCATAACCAACAAGCTCCATTCTAACTATTCGGTTTCATATTTTAAATTCTTATTGCTCATTCCTTATTTAAGCTACATCTCCTACCATTGCATCTTCTGATAACGTCCATGCTTATGATCCTAGGCCATCCCCTCCTCTTTCTTACTCTAATATATACATCGAAGCCTCTCATATGATCCTATTCAATGCCAACATTCAAATGTCAAGGTTGAAACTTTTATTATTGGACACCTCTCATCCGGAAGAAATAACATTCCCTTGGTGTCAGTGGAAATCAGTACTTTATTCTGATTTTCAAATGAAAGTTAAACTTATGTACTATTTGCAAAATATGATAGCTAAAGGCTGATTGACCGATGCAGGACAGATAACCCTGCTGCTTGTATATGCTATCAATATGCAATATATGCATATTACCGCTTCTAACAGGACAAGAAACTGCTATGAGCAAGGTTAACTGTAAAATGTTAGTACAATATCAGTGAGCCTGGTATGGGACTTAGTTCAGCATACCAATACTTGATACGCCCCCTATAATGCATATTGGTTCGGTATTGGTACAGTACAGTACATCCAACATGCACAGGTATCGACTTGTACGATGTACCATGGTTATATGTATGGATATTACCATTGTATTATGAAAATCAAACTGCTAGAATAAAGTAGGGTACTGAAACTGATTACAAGAACCCAAATATAAATCAGAACATAGACAAATTCCTTCAATCTAGTATGCCTCAGTTATTATCTTTTATTTTTTCATTTTCTTTATGATCAACACCCAAAAGTTTGCAAGAGATGATGCAAACATTGTTTTGAAGGATATCTACTTGCTGGTTGGATGTGAAATCCTGAAGTAGGAGAAGCTCATCATAATCAACACTTCTGTTATCAATGGGAAAGCTTTACAGAAATATATGTGATTGTCAATGAATGATATGGAAATCAGGTTGTTAATGGTTACATGTTATAACTGTTGCTTCCTAGCATAAATTGTTTAGGTTAAAATAAAGTAGCTCACCGTTTGTATATTTTTCATGGTCCATGTTTGGGTTATTATTGTTATAGTTTGACTAGCAAAACCTTACGGATAAATACCATAAATCTTAAACCTGATCAAACGTAACCCGAATAGAAGAATATAAAAATTGCACTTAATCTTTTGATCCAATGCAAATATGCACGAGGCTTAGGTTATACCAAAATTTTATCCCTCTTGACTTGCTTGTAGCATAGGTATGATTTTATATTATGAGAAAAAGTCCCAAGCTTTTTTCCCTTTCAAGCTTTACAAAAACATTTTATCTTAAATCTGATCTAGAAAGCCGTATGCATTGAAAAAAGCTTGTAAAGTTTGAGAAGGAATTTTTATTGATAAAAAAGAAGAATCTACTTCAACCGACATGCCCTTTGGCATGGCCATACATAACATAGAAATCACACTTGGAAAGGGCAAACAATTAGCTAGAGCAGCAGGTGCTGTAGTGAAACTGATTACAAAAGAGAGTATATCGGCAAACAGAAGAAGATCAAGATTGCATTTAACTTTTTGATCCAATTCAAATATGCACAAGGCTTAGATTATGCCAAAATCTATTCCCTCTTGACATGCTTGCAGCCTAGGTATGATTTTGAATTATGAGAAATACTCCCAAGCTTTTTCCTTCTTCAAGCTTTACAAAAATATTTTCACTTGAATTTTTTAACTATTAAACAAATAATTCTGGTTCAGCCCATACCGAACTGGTCCGGTCTCTAACCAGGTTGGTTCGGGCATAAAAAACAGTTCCGGCCCCGTAGGGGGCAGAACGGGCTGGTACAAGAGCGAAGGCCAGGATTCGGTGCACCAAATCCGACTAAATTTGCCATATCATGGCACGCGCAGCGACTGGTTTGGACTGGTTCAGTCCGGTTCGAATCGTTACCGAACTGGTCCGGTGGCCGACCGGTACGCCTACCGGTACCGGTTCGGCGATCCTTGTTTTAAATAGAATTAATAATTCAAATTATGAAGAATATAATAAAAGCAGTTTCCTTCATCGGGTCAATTACTACTCCTTTACCTTCCACTTTCAGAATGGCTTGCAGATTTGTGTAAATTCACCAATTTACATGTCTTGTTTTCTCTTCTAAAAATCAAATAGAAACAATGAAGGAAAGCAAATCATACACCGTGATACAACTGGTTTTGTTTTTGGTTGTTTCAAGGAAGACTATTCATTTCAAATGAATGAAATGCATCTTACAAGCTTCCAAGTTATATTATCCTATCAATTGTCTAAGCTTTGCAAGAATTTGTCAATCATATAAAACTCTAGAAACAAACACCACTGTATTTCACCCACATATCTTAGCTCCATTGATTTTTTTCCCTCCATTCTTATATTTGATCACATTGGAATATCTCATGACCGTCAATGTTGAGTGGGAGCCTCATTTCATTTGTAATTCCACAACAAAAAAATTCCATCTACTCATATTTACTGATTTTCAGATTTTTAATTTCTTAGCCTTTCTTTGACTGTTCCAATTTATTGTTCAAGGTTATCAATCTTATCAATTGACATTATATCTTCTACAAATGACATTTAACAAAAATACTTTCCTTAAAATACTAGTACTATATAAGTTTCAAAGAGGTCCTATAAGATTTGTTTAGTCAAAGCCTCTTCAAATGCTTTTAATTGTTATGAGCCACAACCATCATGGTTCACCTTCCTAACGTTAGATTACACTTGTTATCTATTATTGTTATCATTTTCTTAAACGTTACTTTGTCCTAGTTTTCTATGACTATATAGACTAGGGCTCATGAGTAAAATTTCATGAAAACCAATGCATTTTGTGTTTTGCTTATGTTCTTATGAATGGCAAGGCAACACGATATTTTCCAAGTATGCTTTCATGGTTTGGGATACAGTAAATTATCAGAATATGGATACTTGTAAAATTATTTATAGGGAAACAATGAAATGATGTCAGCACAGCTAGATTAAGAGCTCCAGATTTTGAGATATCCTTCTACATGTGAAGAAATATAACAGGAAAGACAGTGGCAGGTTAGTTACAAGCAACTACAATCTAGATTCTCTCCATTGGTTGTCTTAGTGCATGGGATGAATTCTTTTAAGAAGACACTCTAAAGCAGTGGTTTCTTACTTCATTATGCTGATTACAGAAGCTAGAGTTTTTCATCAAAAGGCAATACAAAAGCAGCAGAAGAGGTCTAAAATAATTTAGATGCAAGAAGCTCACAAACAGGTTCAATAATCATTGATCAGAACTTGGTGATCGAGGACTACTAGACTGTCAGCTTGGAGAGAAGTGGTATGTAGAAAAAAGTCTTGTTTCATTATGAGATTTTAAATGGGATGGACAACTAATTAAAATGGTTCTCATGGACTATTTGGTGTTCTATAAATGGAGCCATATGCAGCTTAAGTTGTAAGCGAGCCCACTTGTTTGGACTTGAGGCAATCTTGCATTAGGTCGACATGCGGCCAAAATGGCCGCAGGACCACTTGAATAAGTATCTTAATTGAAAAAAAAAGAATTTCCTCTTTATTTCATCTCAATCAAAGCCTTGTTACCTCACCCCATGTCATCATCTCCCTCCTCTCCGGTGCCCTATTTTGACCTCACCTCCCTCCAAATCTCCCTAGTTGTGCCTCGCTGGACCTCTCACCAGCCTCCCTCATCAACATCTCACCGACTCGAGCTACAACGGCACGATCGAGGTACTTACAGATCCACTCGATGACCTTCCTCCTCTTGATGTTGCTTTAGAGGAACTGCTCGATGTAATGCCACTTGGCCTTCTCGATGATGGCAGTGAGGCAGAGAGCGGACAACAGTGAATGTTGGTTTCTTGGAGTAAGAGCGTTCATGTATGGGGGTGGTCCAAGTGTGGGCAGTAGGATCGTTCCTCCACCTTGATCAAGCTATGGAGGGACATTGTGGGCGATGATGTCCATAGAGTGGGCGCATGCATAGACTAGGAGGACTCGATGCAATAGCAGACGGCGACATTCTGGCCGCCGGTGAAGGCGACATAGAGGAGGAAAGGGAGGGGCAGGGAGCGGACAGTGATGGAGAGGGGTGTTTGGAGGTGGCCGACGGAAGGCTTCAGCTGGCGCGAGAGTGTGTGGATGGCAACAATGTGGATGAGCATGATCGACGTGTCCGGGTCGGTGAAGTTGCACTAGGTTGCCGAGGCGACCTGATCCCCCCTTGTGTCTATCCTCAGAACTTAGACCAGACCCCATCTCTCACTGGTGCTAGAGAAAACCTCCTACACCACTCTTCTCACACCTCCGCTAGGAACCCTCTGCCTCTACCTCCTCCCTTCCACGTCCACACCCCATCTTCTCTCCATCTTTTCCATTTTGCCCCTTTCTTCTCTAAATTCTCCTCCAAAACACAAAAGATGAGCTTCCTTATAAGTTCTGCAACTCAGCTTGCAATATAACTTGAATTGCAGTGCGACTTTAATTATAAGACTCTTACATAGTCAAATCAAATTCTCTAAAAGATCATCATGGGAAGATTTTGATCTTGATTTTGAGGATTATATATAGGCTCTTGCAAGCCTACTTTGGTTTACAAAAAAAGGAAAAATAAAAAGAGAACAGCACACACAAGACAAACGAAAAGGTAGCCCATTTCCTCTAAATCTAGATGCTCTCCCACTGTCAAATCGAGCAATATCCTCATGGCATAAAAGATTAAGAGCAGCTCCTATTTCTCGAGAACCAAATGACCAAAAATAAAAAGATTTCACCCTTTTTCTTTTAAAGAAAATCGGTATAAAACAGCAATAATTAAACAGAGAATTACAATAAAAGCAACACAGAATGGAGGAGGAGCAAAACTAACTAATAAAAGGACTTGCAGTCGCTCAAGCCTCAGTGTGATATCTTAGACTTAAAATCATATACACACCTGCCTACCTCAAATTATCCATCTTCTCTACCCGTACATACAAAAAAACACAGAAACGAAAGCAGAAACCAATTCAAGCAAACGCAAAAAATAAACATAAACACACAAAAAGAAAAGACCTCACTTGATCCAACCGAAAAAGGAGCATTTGCACATTTGGCAGGCCTCCCACAGAAATTCCCCATGGGAGCGGAGAGACCACACAAAACCCCTTCAAACCCATCAATCCAAAGAAGCAAGTATAAGAAAGGTGGGAAAAGATACCAAACAGAGAAGCCTTTCTTTGACTGCAGCGAGAAAGAATAGAGTCTGGTCAAGCCTGATCCATCACTACTCTCAAAATTTGATGGGTGCGGGTGATATCAAATCCTGGCCCGCAGAAGGAAATTTCCGAGCTCCTGACCCGTTCAAACAGACCGCGTATTTAGCTGATGCACCCCAATTTTTTAGCTCATCTAAGATTTAAGTCAAGGGTGATGGATTTTTCTTCGTGTGAAAAAGACCGTTTGGATTTTGGTGGGAGGGGCCGCTGAGGTAGAAGAAGTGAAGTTTTTTATTTGAGAAGGAAAAGAAGCTGGTGTTGCGATTTGGATGGCGGCAGCGGCTTTTGTTTTGCCCCGCAATGTTGACCAAAGGGAAAGCTGCGGTGGACTGGAGAACACCGCGAGGATGGAAACTATAATTTGGCAGCCTGGCTGCATCTTTTTGGATAATTTGCTGGTGCTCTTTTAGCCTGGAGCATACTCGGGGCACGCTACCTTTGTGAAATCAACATAAAAGTTGACAGAAGCACAGACGTGTATTAGAGAAATTATTTTACCTAAAAACTATTATATCTTTATTTTATAAAAAATAATTTATTAAAATAAATTAGAAGATTGAAAAGAGCTTGCCGATATGTAATATATACTGCCCTAGTGCCCTAAAAACTTGATTCGCTCCCTACGTGCAGATTTGCAGTGATCTTATTCTCAAGGTACAATAATCCGGCTCAGTTCGATTCTCCTCTAACGAGTACAATCGTTGGAGAGGCTTGACCCGTTCGACTCCTTCAGTTACCTGAAAAAATAAAAAAATATAAAAAGTAGAAAGTTGAAAAATAAAAAAACTCTGTCTATAGAAGAAATTCTTTGAAAATAGTACCAGTGAGAAAGAGATTTGATTAGTTATAGACTCTATCAAAAGACTGAAAAAATACGGTGGTTTAATATTTCGAAAATACTGTATCTTTTCGAAAGCTAACATTCTCTTTCGAAGGGCCACAACTCTTTTAAAATAAACGTTTCACAAAAAGATATTTTAAAATATTTAAGACAACTAAAGATTAAAGAATAAGACAAATTTATTTTTTTAAAATAAATAATCTATCTAAGAACGACTGAATGGTAAAAAAATGCTGGAAAATATAAAGGTAGTGTGTGAAATGACAAAAATATTCTGGAGTATAGCTTCTGCTTAGATGTATAAGGATAAGAAAATACGAGAAAATGTCTTTGTGGCAACACTATGTGATTTGCGGTTATATGTGGGTTATATTTTAACCAAATTTTATCATATATTGAGGTATTTTATTTATATTTAGGATGATAGGCAATTGGTAATTTAAATAAATGTTCTTAGATATGCAAAATGAGTCCCATTGTGTTTCTCCAATGTTGATTGACAAAAGCCAGGAAAATATTTAAAGGGTCATACTACTTTATATTAAATATTGTACCTTGACTACTTAGGTTTTCATACTTTACCTCACCTACCGGCCCAAACCAACCTTAAATTTCTTTTGAAGGCTCGATTTCTTTAGGCCTCATTAATAATAAATAATCATCATGACACAATTGCGATTAGGGAAACAATAAGGTTTATTTAGGGAGGTAATCTTGAAATACAGAGGGGAATTAGTGCCTTGAAAAACTGCCATAATAGACCTCATGTAATAATGGAGATGTGATGCCAGCAAGAAAAGAGAATTAAAGACCTACCTCCTAGAATGGAAACGAGGTAGAATGCAATGCGAGGGCAGGGTCAGATGAAAAAAAAAGATGCGAGTCAAATGGGGCCCATATATTTTTTGGATGGAAAATAGAAAAATATTAAAAAAATATGGGTAGGAAATTTTGCTTTAAATTGGGTTTGAAACGTTCACCATAGTTATAGCTTACAAGCACTCAACCACAAAGACAACCGTAGAAATACAAAACTTGTTGAATTAAATTAATATGTTATATTATAAATGCAATTATTTTAACCAAATTATGGCATTTCCATTATTAGATATATAAAAACAAATCCTTTTTTCTTTTGTTAGAAAATGAATGAAACGGGAAATATAATTCATTTATCATTTGGTATTATATATGAAAGAAATATATATATAATTTGTTGATACTTTAAGGGAATTAGATGACCTTTGATTATATTTTATTTATCTTGCAAATAAATAATAGGGTAGATTATAGGTTTATATATTTTAATAGTGTTATAAATTAAAAATGTATGAACACTCATGCATATTTTTCTCATATTATATATTTTATATTTTATATTAAAATGTGTTCTAAAATAATCTAGCTCAAGCAATTTATCTAATAGTTGCAGCAACAGCCCAACCTCCTAGTTGGGTCGATATGAAATCCGGATTTAAAGAGTGTGACAACTAGAGAAACAATGTAGGACATGCATTTTCTCATTGAAAAAATAAAGGGATCTAGCAATGCATGTTCAAGATCCAAGTCTAGAGATAAGAGCAATGTGTAGTATTATTACTATGATAACTATGGCCACATTAGATGAGTGTGTCCATAGTGTACACAGAAGCAAAAGAATGTTGATGGGTCTTCAGATGCAGCAGTAACTTATGAGCATACTAATTAATAGCAATAATGTTAAGAGACATTCTTACAATCTTCGAAGAAGATAAGGGTATTTCTGATGGTGTTTGGACTCTAGATTCTGGTAACTTTTTACCATATTTGTTCCAATAGAGATTTTGATTCCTTTGGGCCAAAGCAAGGCACTGTTCAGTTGGCCAATGGTTCAATTTGTCAGATCAATGATATAGGGGCAGTGAAGATCGAGATGTTTGATGAAGTAGTGTATTCTCTCAGTAAGATGTGGTATGCCCTGAAGATGCGTGAGAAATTGAATTCGTTTGGTGCACTAGATTCTAGAGGCTATGGGTGTCCAATGCAAGGTAGAATTTTGAAGGTGGCATGTGATATCATAGTCCTGATGAAGGGCAAGTGTGGTAGCATATATTGACTTGTTGAACATATGATTGTAGGTGGAGTTCCATTGGTGTGCATAGCAAGGTAGAAACATGATGCTTGGGATGATGCAGATGCAGAGAGATGATCATCCAAGATTGCTTTTACCATAGTGATAGATGTAGCTTTCTTGAGGACTTTCCCAGAGAGTGGTGTTCTAAGTGACAGAATGAGCAGATTCGAGCGGTGTTGTTTGAGAAATGGTTGATAGAAGGCTTCTGCAGGATCTCGTGATTGTAGTGGCAATTGAAGCCAAGATAGAGAGTGTTGGATTTTTAGCTTCTCTTGCCAAGTAAGAAAAAAGGAAACATAACCTACTTATGACTTTATTCCTTCAGGCTACATTGAAAAGAGAGGTGGTACTCTCTTGAACTTCTATTATGAATAAGTGAGTTCTCTCGAGTTATAAATGGGGCCACAATAAGCATCCTTTAAGCAGTGCGAGAGAAGAGAGGAAGAAAAAGAGAAGGAGAGGAAGAGAGAGAGGAGGAAGAGAACAAGAAGAAGAGAGGAAGAGGAGGAAGAGAACAGGAAGAGGAGAGGAAGAGGAGGAAGAGAAAGAGGAAAAGAGAGGAAGAAAAGGAGAAGATGAGAGAAATTGGAGTGATAGAGGAGAAAAGATTTATTTTTTGGTCTCGATATCTCATTTATTATAGTGGATCTCTCTGAATGAAACTAGAGACTAGAGGAAGGATGTGAATTCGCTTGGGAATTCCAGTCCAATTAAATGAAACTAGCGATTGCGGATTGAGACAGTAGAAGCAGCTCAAGTACTTCATGCGTCTACATCAACCGAAGCTAAACTAACAAGAACAAAATAGAAGATGGAGTGATCATCTAAACAGTATCTTGGAGACTCAAATTCTACCCTTGCAACTGAGGAAATTAATGGCCTAAGAGTAGGCATGGAGTGTTTTTAATTTTTAACCACATTTTCCTAATGTGAGGACGAAGTTTCTGATCACAGAGAGATGACCAATCGTTGAAAAGCTGCAAAGCCTTCGAAAGCCACAGATGCAGATAAGGAGTACTTGTTCAAAAATATTCTTGCATTTCTCTCTTACCAACATACCCATGCCAAGGCTGCGAGCAACATGACCACCACTGGCTGAAGAGATTTTGGAAAATTTCTCCTTCTCCATTCAAGGCAAAGGAATTCAATACTAGACTGAGGATGAAGCACTCTGAGAGAAGCGGAAACCATTTTTCATATGGAAGAGAAGAGAGATCAAGTTGAGGAAAGGTGATCTACCATCTCCAAGGCTTGTTGGCAAAGAGGGCATCCACAAATATTCTTTCCTAGTTTCCTTTCAAGCACATCTCATGTATTAAGTTTTGTCTTCCAGCATAGCCATATAAAATACTTACTCTTCAATGGTACATTGAGTTTCCATAAAGAGCTTGTGAAACTGCATTTAATTTGTCACGCCCCCGACCTGAGATCGCGAGCCGGGGGTCGCGCCAACCGCCGCACACTCGTAGGAAACTCTCCCCACGAGCATGCAAGGCATCTTAACCAAACATCTCAATTATAAAAGTCTAAAATAATTTAACTGAATAAATGCAATCTTATTCCATCAACTAACTCAAATTATATAGTCTCACAGTTCTAAATATGCAGCGGAATAATAAAGATAAAACATCAATTTAAAAAGCCTAATCTAGGATAACTTGTGCTTCAGTTCTTCTAGTCGCTCTCCCATTTTAAATCCCCGATAGGTTAGTTCTCGGAATCTGTAAAAACAATAAGAAATTATATAATGAGCTAGACAGCCCAGTAATAATAAACACCATAACTAGTCAATTCATATAATAACATAAAATATAAATACAAATTACGATGAATCAACGTAATAACATAATCAATTCCTTTTCAAGCACAAATTCATTAAAATTCGTATTTTTTAAAATATCTATATACATAATCATAAATCTGATTCGAAACAAATACATTCATCTCATCAGCCTTTAGCTACGACCACACTTATACCCTGTGGCTAGGCTAGAAATTGAACCGCACTTATACCCTGCGGAGTGGGCCAGAAACTGAACCGCACTTATACCCTGCGGAGTGGGCCAGAATACCACACTTATACCCTGTGGTGGGGCCAGAATTGCCAATGCATAACCCCCAATTGGCAGGGTCCAGAACATAGTCAGGCTGAGAGTTTCAAATCTAATGCACATCAAAATTCTTTTTGTAACAAAATAGATATATCATAATCCGATCTAAATATGCATATATGATGTAATAACAGTAAATATAACAATAATCCGAAAAATATTGTTTCAATTCGCATATCTATTTTTCATTCAAATCATCATCTCGTAAAATTCATAAATCACATATAAATTCACTTAACAATTTATTCGATGCAAAAATAATATTATATAAATGAAGAGTCTAGAAAAGGCAGTTCATTACTTACATTGAACGCGATCCACAACAAATCTAATGAATCTTACAAATTTCTCGCAGAACATAATATCCAAAAATCATATTTTCTTTTAAAATTCATCACAATATATATAAAACTTAAGTTTTAACATTTTCCCAGGGCCGACCCTGCCGAAGTGTCTAGCACCCCGGGTTCAGGTTCGGATCCGGGTTCATACCCGTAAATCATCCTCCTTTTATTTTATTATTATTTTTTTCTCTTTTTTTTCTTTTCTTTTCTTTTCTTTTCTTTTTCTTCTTTCTTCTTTCTTCTTTTCTCTTTCTTCTTTCTTTTTTTCTCTCCCGACTCCCTTCTTATCCTTCGGCGAAACAGGGGATCCGTCACCCCCTGCCGCCCCCTCCTCTTTCCTCTCGATCGAACCCAAGGGCGGCCGCAGCGGCCGGCCTTGACAGCGACAGGTGGTGGCGGAGCAAGCTCGACCACCCCCCGGCGGCTGGTGGCGACGAAACCACGCGGTGGCGACGAGCTTACGGGCCGAAACCCCCTTTTGGACCCAAATCCGGCGCTTGGCCAGCTCCAAACCACCCTACACCGTCGCTAGCATCAAAAGAGGAGGAGAAGAAGGCGAGCGACTCTTACCCCAACCCCGACGAAGACCGGTGGCTTTCTTTCTCTCCGGCGGCAATGGAGGAAGAGGAAGACCCGTGCCGAAGAAGACCCACCTTTCTCTCTCTCTCCCTCTCTCTCGGCCGGCAGCGGCTCCTCTTCAAATGGCTTCAGCGGAAGCCCTAAAAAAACAAGGGAGCCCGCTTCTTCGGGATGGCTCCCCCCCTCATCACACGCCCTCACGTGCGCCGCACGTGAGGCTGAAATCCTTGGGCTGGGCCGGTCTATGGACCGGGCCCAGTTTCAGGGTCTCACATTCTTCCTCCCTTAAAAAAATTTCGTCCATGAAATTTTCATACATGCAGGTTCAAGAGTAGAGAATATTTCTTTCAAATCAAGTCATAACACTCTTCAAATTAAAGTCGTCTTGTCTGATCAATGTCATAACAATTCCATTCACCACACTTCCTCTACACACTCTGATTTAAACCTCAACATACCCGTGTCAAGTCTAGATTTTTTTTTTCTAGAATTACTTACTTGTTGGTACATTCTTATTATGTCTTAATCCGTGTGAACACTTTCAAAATTTAAAAGTTTATATTCTTCTTTTGACAATAAATCAAAAAAATGTTATGTAACTATTTAATCTTTTCTAGCAGCATAATGAGTTGTCTAACAAAGAGCAGTGGGCATGGCAAAATAATAAATAGAAATAAATATTGGGACTAGATTAATACCTGCCGTCAACACATCAGAAGCCTGTGCATCTTGCTGTGTAAGTGCAAACACTTTCTTCCTTAAGTCTTTGACCCCTGGCTTCCTTCCATTGTCTGAGTAGGTCTAATCTCGTTTCTTTGTGGGCAGTTTGCAATTTTATGACCTATCTTACCACATCTAAAATAGGCACCGGTGTTCCAATGGCAATCCTTGTCTGCATGAGCCTTACCACATCTGGAACATTTATTGCTATTCATCTGCTTAGGATTGTCACTCGTAGATTTCTTGTTTGAACTTTCGATGTTTTCATTGCTCTGTCCCTGAAATTCATTTGACATGTTCCTCTTCTTTTGATTTCTTTCCCTTTCCAACCGTTCATCATTAACTTCCCTTTCAATTATCAAAGCCTTATTTACCACAGCTGCATAGATAGTCAATTCATAAGGTACCACTTATTTTCTAATTTCAATCTTTAGTCCCATCTCAAATTTATGCGCTCGATCTAGCTCATCCTCGACTAACTTTGGAACAAATTTCGCCAGCTCAGATCATATTCCTTTGCTTTAGATGAATAAACTCTTGCTCTTTTTGCATCCTTACACTCCGAGGAAAATACTTATCATAAAATGCTCCTTGAAATTTTTCCCAAGTAAGTGGCTTCCTATCCTGCTCATATTTATGTTCCAACATCCGCCACCAGTTAAATACCTCACCTTGCATCATGTATGACGCAAACAAAATCTTTTCATCATCCTGACATCTCAAGACAGCAAATGCTTTTTCCATCTCTGTAAGCCAATTGTTTGCTTCTAATGGCTCTGTAGTCCCCTTGAAAGCTGGAGGAGCCAGCCTCTTAAATTCAGCTATACTGCTACGCTGTTCACACTGTTCCCCTCGTCCTTGCTGTGGTTGTCTGGGGCAACTGCGCTTGTTGTTGGAGCAACTGCTGTTGCATCTGCATAAGGCCCACTATGGTCTGCATAACCTGGCCTAGGCCCGGTTCTTGTTGTCGTGTCTGAGTATCACTAGCAGGATTGACGACTCTCTCCTGCTGAGGGGTGTTACCAACTTGTTGGGGTGTGATGTCATTTTGCGGGTTGGGTGCCTTATTAGTAGCTCTGCGAGTAGTCTTTCTCGTCCGACGTGGAGGCATCCTGACCTATGTCTATCAGATAGCAGCATGCCAATAATAAGCTTACCAATTCATTACAAGTACATAGAATGGTTGCTACAATCATCATAAACTAACGTCCTAATGTCCTTAGTGTCTACCCACCTACACTCATGTCATGTCAGATTTTCTTATCTCATAATTTATCCAATTATGCTCTGATACCATAAAAGTTGTCACGCCCCCGATCCGAGATCGCAAGCCGGGGGTCGCGCCAACCGCCGCACACTCGTAGGAAACTCTCTCCACGAGCATGCAAGGCATCTTAACCAAACATCTCAATTATAAAAGTCTAAAATAATTTAACTGAATAAATGCAATCTTATTTCATCGACTAACTCAAATTATATAGTCTCACAGTTCTAAATATGCAACGGAATAATAAAGATAAAACATCAATTTAAATAAAGCTAAATCTAGGATAACTTGTGCTTCAGTTCTTCTAGTCGCTCTTCCATTTTAAATCCCCGATAGGCTAGTTCTCGGAATCTGTAAAAACAACAAGAAATTGTATAATGAGCTAGACAACCCAGTAAGTAATAAACACCTTAACTAGTCAATTCATATAATAACATAAAATATAAATACAAATTACGATGAATCAACGTAATAACATAATCAATTCCTTTTCAAGCACAAATTCATTAAAATTCGTATTTTTCAAAATATCTATATACATAATCATAAATCTGATTCGAAACAAATCACATTCATCTCATCAGCCTTTAGCTACGACCACACTTATACCCTATGGCTAGGCCAGAAACTGAACCGCACTTATACCCTGCAGAGTGGGCCAGAATACCGCACTTATATCCTACGGAGTGGGCCAGAATACCACACTTATACCCTGTGGTGGGGCCAGAATTGCCAATGCATAACCCCCAATTGACAGGGTCCAGAACATAGTCAGGCTGAGAGTTTCAAATCTAATGCACATCAAAATTCTTTTTGTAACAAAATAGATATATCATAATCCGATCTAAATATGCATATATGATGTAATAACAGTAAATATAACATAGTCCGAAAAATATTGTTTCAATTCATATATCTATTTTTCATTCAAATCATCATCTCGTAAAATTCATAAATCACATATAAATTCACTTAACAATTTATTCGATGCAAAAATAATATTATATAAATGAAGAGTCTAGAAAAGGTAGTTCATTACTTACATTGAACGCGATCCACAACAAATCCAATGAATCTTACAAATTTCTCGCAGAACCTAATATCCAAAAATCATATTTTCTTTTAAAATTCATCACAATATATATAAAACTTAAGTTTTAACATTCTCCCAGGGCCGACCCTGCCGAAGTGTCTAGCACCCCGGGTTCAAGCTCAGATCCGGATTCATACCCGTAAATCACCCTCCTTTTATTTTATTATTTTTTTTCTTTCTCTCTTTCTTTTCTCTTTTTTTTCTTTCTTTTCTTTTCTTTTCTTTTCTTTTTCTTCTTCTTTTCTCTTTCTTCTTTCTTCTTTTCTCTCCCGACTCCCTTCTTCTCCTTCGGCGAAACAGGGGATCTGTCACCCCCTGCCGCCCCCTCCTCTTTCCTCTTGATCGAACCCAAGGGCGGCCACGGTGGCCGGCCTTGATAGCGGCAGGTGGTGGCGGAGCAAGCCCGACCACCCCCCGGCGGCTGGCGGCGACGAACACGCGGTGGCGACGAGCTTACGGGCCGAAACCCCCTTTTGGACCCAAATCCGGCGCTTGGCCAGCTCCAAACCACCCTACACCGTGGCTAAGCATCAAAAGAGGAGGAGAAGAAGGCGAGCGACTCTTACCCCAACCCCGACGAAGACCGGTGGCTTTCTTTCTCTCCGACAGCAATGGAGGAAGAGGAAGACCCGTGCCGAAGAAGACCCACCTTTCTCTCTCTCTCTCTCCCTCTCTCCCTCTCTCCCTCTCTCTCTCCCTCTCTCTCGGCCGGCAGCGGGCTCCTCTTCAAATGGCTTCAGCGGAAGCCCTAAAAAAAATAGGGGAGCCCGCTTCTTCGGGATGGCTGCCCCCCTCATCACACGCCCTCACGTGCGCCGCACGTGAGGCCGAAATCCTTGGGCTTTTCAGGGTCTCACATAATTCCTCTAGTATTTAAGAATTAGTAGAGTGATTCAGTTGCAAAGCATCCATTTCCATTTAAGTTCCACACCAGCCGGTCTTCTTCTTGGTTTAACATGACAAGCGCAAGTAGTGATGATAATTGATTGAATTGCAACTGAGTCTCTCTAGAGTGCTGTAGAGGCAATATGATTTTCCATGATCTTTCTCTCATATTAAAAATTCTGGAATTGTTTCATATTTCCTGTAATTAATCTTGTATAGCAGAGAGACAATGACCCTAGTGTGGAACATCACAATTCCATCTGTCCTTCCAAAAAAGAGTTCTTTTACCATTTCCTATCATGAAGTGAATTCTTTTCCAAAAAGCAGGAAAGACATTAATGACATTTTGCCAAGGATTGTATCATCTCCTCGTGGGCTTCCAACTCATTGAAAGCTTCATTTTTCCAAAATAAGCAAATTGCACTTTCTTTCTCCAAACACCCATGTCATTGTTAAGAAGAAGCCTCAATCCTCATTTTGTAAATAGGAAAGGTGTCACGCCCCCGCCTGTGCGGGGCACGTGAGGCACCTAGTGCCCACGTGGGGGCCACATGAGGAGGGACCGCGGGGCTCCCCTGCCAGATATTGTCCGGTTCCGGGGCTTCACGCAAGCATCCTTCACCCCTCTCCGGTTTTGTTTTCCTCCCAAAACGCGTCTGCAGGATTAGGAGAAACCCGCCTCATATGCCCAGGCTCTGGAACGAGTCTTTCCGATGTGGGACTATTGGGTCTCACACCCTTCCCACCATCGGACAAGAGCCGTCCTCGGCTCTGATACCAAATATCACGCCCCCGCCTGTGCGGGGCACGTGAGGCACCTAGTGCCCACGTGGGGGCCACATGAGGAGGGACCGCGGGGCTCCCCTGCCAGATATTGTCCGGTTCCGGGGCTTCACGCAAGCGTCCTTCACCACTCTCCGGTTTTGTTTTCCTCCCAAAACGCGTCTGCAGGATTAGGAGGCACCCGCCTCATATGCCCAAGCTCTGGAACAAGTCTTTCCGATGTGGAACTATTGGGTCTCACAAAAGGGTTAAGCTGACTTAGATCTTTTACTCTTAATTCTCCTTCATCTTTTCTAGGACCTACCGTCTTCTAATTCACCTTACATTATAATCCATGGAATCTTGAGGAACCAATCCAAAGGAACAACCTTCTGCCCTTATCAATCTTCTTAATTACCCACACAAGGAGCTTGAAAATGTACATATAATAGAGGGGGAGAGAAGAGAGTACAGAATTGATTAAGACAAATTTACCCCCAACAGACAACTATTTTCCTTTTCAAGTAGCCAATTTAGTCTCAACCCTCTGTATATGGTCAAAGAGCAATTAAGCCATGTAGCACAATTTTCCTCCATAGAAGGTCTACAACCAATGGAAGAAATTTAACTCTTCTGATAAATTATTGAGAGCCCCATGATCAACTCAAAACAGTATAAAATTATTTTCAAGGCGGCCATGTACTCCTTCTTAGCCCTTGCAAATACAAGAGTATCATCTTCATATTGTAGAATTTTTGTTCTAGCATATATCCATGAATTTCCTAATCCTACAAAAATTTTCGGTAGTGTCGTATTGTGAAGCATTCTATAAAGAGAATCAATGGCAAGAATGAATAAATGTGGGGAAGGATCATTCTGTCTGAGTCCTCGCCTGCAGACACTACAAAAGAAAGGATATATGCCGATGCTTTTTTTAGTCTTTACCGACGCTTTTAAGCATCGGTACATTTCTTGCCAACGCCCCCCAAAGCGTGGGTAAGACGTTGGGCAGGTGGGAGTGGGCATAGTTTATGCCGACGCTTCCAAAAAGCGCCGGCCAAAATAGGATGTATGCCGACGGTTTAAAGCGTCGTTCTTCTGAGAGTTACCCGATGCTTAAAGGCGTCGGCCAATCTGGACCGACGCTTAAAATCGTGGGTTTGTGTCAGACTAGGCCGACGCTAAAATGCGTCAGCTTATCTTCGTTCTTGCCCGACACTATAAAGCGTCGGTAAAGGCGTGCTAGATTCCGTGCCACTTACTATTGCCGACGCTTAAAAGTGTCAACAATAGGGATTTTTTTTTTAAATTTTTTTTTGTAAAAGTAATTTTTAATACTGTATACATTAGATTCCAACAAACAAATACACTAAATCATATAGATAACAATTTGCATGCCACAAACAAGAACTTTTCATTCAAAATGTTCATATTACCATATTTGATTACATTATACTTCAAAAACACACTAAAACATACATATCAAATTTCTAAGTAAACAATCTACAACGTATCAAGGGTCGACGATATCATTATCTCTACGAGTAGATGAAGTATCAGCAATCTACAAGAAAAAAAAAATACTTTAGAAACTAAGAATACGAAAGTTATCACGCTCATACAAGAATACATTATAATTACGTAAAATATTCATATAGATTTAGTTATTTACCGGAGGAGCAAATCTCTGCAAAAAAGATGAAATATGGTCAAGCTGATCCTGCAAAGATTATATCTTCAACTCTTGGCTCTGCTTCAACTCCTCCGTATCGGTCCTATGACTCTGCCTCATCTCCTCTATCCTTGTCTCATATGACTGCTTTATCTATGCCATCTCTGTCTTCAGACTACAAACCTCTGCAGTGCTACTATCTTGTCTGGTATCTTGGGTATATCGGCTCACTGCAGACAACTGAGTGGGGCTAACTCCAACACCATAACCTCTCACTCAACCATAACATTCTGGGCCCATCAATTCGGCATAGACCTGAGCCTCGACGCGACTGGCCGCATAGATGATGATGACTCCTCGACGCGCTCTGAAATAAGAGTTGTAGCTCTTTCCTATATCTCTCTCAAAAAAAACAGTCACATTAATATTTACATACAACTATATCTCTCGATTCATCCCGGACAAAGCTGCCATCTCGGTGGGTGTGAGTCATCTTATAAAACTCTACCTCACCAGGCTTCATTCCATGCTCTTCTATCTATACATACGAAAAGTATATTGGCAAACTATATATCATGATACGTGCTATATGTTAGTAGAGTTTCAAATAGTTTCAAAAGAACTTACGAATTCATTTCTACGTCTCGCATAACTCTTCGAGCCTGAAGTGTGAGGAACTGCTTGAGATGCTCGTGCAGCTCTATCAATATTAGAATATATCTGCCAAAATAAAAGTACACAACATAATATGATTCAATGTGTATATTTGCAATCCATATTAGTAATGAAGTTAATATAGATATTAAAATAATATACGTGACATGTCCTCTTTCAGAAAATCAGTAGTAAACAAGCTCCCTCCACTGCTGAGGGCATACATCAAGAGGAGAAACACGAGCAACCTCCTCCTCTGTCATACCCTCGTGCTTGAAGTCCGTTTTCAATTTTGCTTTATATTCTTTTCATTTACGGTTGAAAAATTTTAGTACCCAATCATGGCTCTCTGGAGGGAGTACAAACTTATCCTACAACAAGATATAGAATGTTATGGATGGATCTTCTTGAAGATCCAATCACCAAGCTCACCATTGATGTTTACTGCAAGTTTGCAAGAAAGGAGGATGTTTTGTAGCCACCTGATCCATATTGAGGGGTAGTTCCTGTGAGAAAAAAGGTTAAAAAGGTATTTATGGACAATCCTGTCAAAGGCCTTTGAAAAATCCGACTTGCAGATGGCCCCATCATTAATCACCTTCTTGTATGGTGAAAGATTTCATTAGTACAAAAAATATTATACATGATAGATTGACGTAGAACGAAGGTGGGTGCTGCTGAATTTTTGGTGGATGATGGCTAAAATTGGTTGGACTCAAAGCTAATTTGGATTAGGAGGTGGGAGGAAGGGATTAGGCCTGCGATTTAGATCTAAAACCTAAAAGACTTTGTGGTGTTTAGGA